>NC_054378.1:67755341-68060028 GCF_017654675.1 Xenopus laevis | reverse complement strand
TAAAAAAGCAGGATAGTTTGAAATCATTTTTAGCATTTGTTTTCCTTCTTCTAGGGTCTTTCCATGACAAGGTCACACACCGTGGCGATGCACCAATGCAGTTGAGAAACTCGCATCAGGTGAATCACCCCGCAGCTCCTATTGACTTTAACACTTCTAGCGCAGAGAGACAATTGCGCTTCTCAGAGCTACAGTACCATCATGGAACCGCCTCTGGTACCAAAAAGGTGAGCATGGTGGTGGGGGTTGGGTTGGGGAGAGCAGCAGCAAAAAAAGTTGCCTCAGCCTGCAAAGGGGCTAAATATTCTGCTAATGCTTCATTTGGGGCAATTATACTTTTTGTGTTGACATTTCTTTACCTTTGGCAATCATTTCAGTGGCTGCACTTTTCATATATTTTAAGCATTTGTGAACTTGAAGGCTCATTATGTAAATATCTTTCCATTAGTCACCATATTCTATCTGCCATTTCTAGGCCCGCCATGTTATTGTGCTCCAGTATTTTTTTAGTGGGTATGTTGTGTTATGATTTATCAATATTCACATTGTAAGCATTTCCTTACATTTTCTGTAGACATACCTTATCATTATTGTATATTTATTTTTTGGAGAGATTGTAAACCTAGTTAAATAAAACAGAACCCTAAGAACCTTTTCAATATACATATGCTATATATAGTGCTTAAATCTAGAAACTTGCAGTTCTGCTTGATTCAACCTTGTTTTAAAAACACATTATTAGACTTTTTATTGCGTTGTGTATCTTCATAGGTGGCGTAAACTTTTGGAGCAAACATAACAACTTTTCCATTAAGACGTTTTATTACATAGACTGCGCACTCCCAAACTATAAAATTCTCAAACGCTATCCTACTGTCATGTGAGAGGCAAAGTGTTTGCAAAGGCAAAATTGTTCACTTTGCAAACATATATTTGCATTGTGAATTAATTGGAGATTTTTGCATTAGCAACCAATATAACATATCCCCAACAGTGCTTGAATCTGGAAAATTGCAGTTCTGCTTGATTTACTCTCTCTCATTTCTGGTGACTGTGTATACAACTGGTTTCTATTTTCTTTCCTCCAGATTACAAATAATACCAGGGAATTCAAATTTTGCCATGATTAAGCGGATGAATATGCCTGAAATGATGCCTGGTTAGAGGTATGGTAAAACAAGCAGAAATCGGAACTAGCAGCATGACAGCATTGTAAGCAATACACAGAGGAGAGGCGACATGCTGTCTGCGACTGAATTAACAGGCTGTCATCTAATATTTCAGGCCAGCTTCTTGTGACTTGGTTGTAACTTCTAACATTGCATCCTCATATCAGAAGCGTTAGACTTTATCCTTTTATATGGAGAGAGAATTTGCATTAGGAAAGGAAATAAATAAATAATACATTTTGTAAATAATGGAGCCCACATATAAATGATTCTGCTTTACACATAAAAGAGCAGGAGCATGACCCTTAGTGCTCTTTCAGGAAAGCACTTGCACCCCTGCCCTGCTGTCTTGCTGTTCCTACCTTGCATCTCAGAATGTATGACAGAGTTAAAATTGCAAAAACAAACTAAATTTAAAGGAAAAGTAAACCCTCAGAATATTTTCTTTTTAGAAAGTCTATGCACAGATTTTTTTGTGTGTGTTCTAAAGTGATATAGTGATTTTTACAAGGCGCTATCTCCAAAAATATTAATTAATAATTATAATTAAGTCAAACAAAGTGCTTGTAGTGCTTGCTTCAAAAGGTAAAATTATTTAAAATAAGTTGTAATGGTGTTTTCTTCTATCAGCAAAACCCGGCAACTTACAAGATTCCTGATTTCAAAACAGCATATCAATTTCAACTCCAAGGTATTTCTTTTTTCTGTAAAAACATTAAAAAGCAGGAACAGAGCCCATAGTGTAATTTGCCTTTATTTTTAAAAGGTTTTAAAACTTATCGCACTTACATAAGTCACACTTCTGAGTGCATATCAAACAATCCAATGTTATAGTGCAGATCATGGAGGTGAACCTTTGCAATACAAAGAGATGAGTTCTGCCGGCATCTCCCTCTGTGATCCACCTGTACATCCACTCACTGTAAGGTTGCCACCTTTAGCCCAGGGGGCGGGGCTGTGATATGGAGGGGGCAGGCTGTGATGCATAGGGTGCGGGGCCCTGGACACAGTGGGGTTGGACTGTGACATCAGGGACAGGGCTATGATGTGGTGATCGGCGATTAGCCTATTGTGTCAATCTTAGAGGATCCTGCCCAGTTTTCCTAATTTGGAAAACTGGGCAGGCAGTTTTGACCCGGGCAGTCCTTCAAATTACCGGGCGGTCCAGGTCAAAACCGGACAAGTGGCAACCCTAACTTACTGCTAAGGCTGTGCTCTGCACAGTGCTGTCCTGCTGGGAAGGTAAGACACTGCTGCCCCCTTGAATCTATAAAATTAAAGCCATAGGAAACATGAATTCTTTGAATAAAGGGACAAGTTTACCGCTTTCCATGGTGGGTCCGAGTGCTCGTGCCCCAGACCTTCAGCAAATGGGGCACACAAAACGTGAATACTCATAAGAGCCTATGATTAAGTGACCTTGGAGGACACAAAATGCATCAGACTTTTGCCTTTTATACATGATGTAAAATAAAGATTTTTTGTACTTCTTAAAATTTGGGCTCCTGGATTCTACTGACTTCTGATTTTAGCGTTCCGGAGTGGTGCCTTCCCGGTATTCAAGTTTTGCCCCTTGAATCTAGTTAGCTTTAGAGCACAATCTTTAGGTCTTTGCTCTCCGAAACAGAGAACGGAGGCCTGTAGCTATTTGCACAATTTCCGCTGCAATGGTCAAAGTGCATCAAAATGTGGCCTTTTATGCAATTTGTCTACTCCGGGGGGCATTGTAATTAAGCCCTGTTGTGTGTTAGCTCATTCTGAGACGACAAATGCCCATGTGTAGTGATGGGCGAATTTGCGGTGAATTCCTGCGTTGTCCAAAAAAATGGTGATTCAAGAATTTTTTACCGTTTCGCAAATTTCACAGGAAATTCGCAATTTTTTTGGCGGATCGAAACGGGACCAATTCGCCCATCACTGCCCATGTGCTAAAAGCCTTTCAGTTAAACCTTGAACTCTAAAAACTGTAGTTTTATTTTACATGGAATTGGGACTCCATCAATATTTCTTTTACTTGAGCACTGTAGGCCTCACCATGTAGCTTACCTTTCCTCTGGGTGTTTTGCTTTCATTTTCCCAATGAATGTCTTAGTATTTAAATCAGCCTGCACCTCTACCACTTAGGTTACTACTTTTTCCATTTTGATTAATGTTTGTGTGCAGTCCTCCTTTCCATTTGGTGCAAATCCATGTGAAACTTGTTTGATGACATTAAAAGACTTTATGAGGTGGTGCTTGTGTTTATCATAAATTATTGCACCCCATGCAAAAACTTGTTAGATTTCTTGCCATACTTTCATTGACAGACCTACAAATCGGAATGGTGCATTGCCATCAACAACGACTTCTTACATTCTGCATGTGTATTAGCCTTAAATCATTCCCTGCAACTAAGCACTGAGGAAATATTCAACAAATTAGAAATGCTTAGGTTATGATGAAGTTAGGTTAGGTCAGTGCTGTCCAACTTCTGTGGTACCAAGGCCAAAATTTTACTGGCCTATGGGGTGGAGGGCTGATAATGGAAGTCAGTGTTGGCCACTCCCCCTTTTAAACCACACCCACTGTAAACCACACCATATTACCACAAGAACTTTTAAGAACAAATCCACATTAACGGTGGTAGAACACCAAAAAACCAAATGGTTGGTGCTCACTGCAGGGAAATCCCTCATCACTCATATGTGAAAAATTGAATTTATGTTAAAAACATACCCTTAAATCCATATGCCTCATCCTCCCCTGTGAATAATACAACAACACCCCCAACACATGATTAAACACCTTAAGGGCCCTTCATAACAATTTCCAAATGCTAACAAACCCCAAGAGCAAACCTCTAACAGGCTTACATCCCACA
This sequence comes from Xenopus laevis, assembly GCF_017654675.1. Taxonomy (NCBI): domain Eukaryota; kingdom Metazoa; phylum Chordata; class Amphibia; order Anura; family Pipidae; genus Xenopus; species Xenopus laevis. Next base: position 68,055,999 of record NC_054378.1, on the reverse strand, counting down.
GGTAAAGTAGGGCAAGCAGAGAATGGCACACACAAGCAGCACTGGGCAAGCAGAGAATGGCACACACAAGCAGCACTGGGCAAACAGAGAATGGCACACACAAGCAGCATTGGGCAAGCAGAGAATAGCACACCCAAGCAGCACTGGGCAAGCAGAGAATAGCACACACAGGCAGCACTGGGCAAGCAGAGAATGGCACACACAAGCAGCATTGGGCAAGCAGAGAATGGCACACACAAGCAGCATTGGGCAAGCAGAGAATAGCACATCCAAGCAGCACTGGGCAAGCAGAGAATAGCACACACAAGCAGCACTGGGCAAGCAGAGAATGCCACACACAAGCAGCACTGGGCAAGCAGAGAATGGCACACACAAGCAGCACTGGGCAAGCAGAGAATGGCACACACAAGCAGCACTGGGCAAGCAGAGAATGGCACACACAGGGAGGGAAGGCAGAACAGAGCAGGAGACAGGGAAAGCTATCATTCATTCATTCATATCATTAATCTGTACTACATACAGTGACACAGTGCTGGTGCCTCAATAGCATTTTGAATAAGGTTTGAACAGTGTGGGCAGTTTCAGTCTGGGTCTCAGGTGTGAACAGTACAGGGTTTTAGGATATTAACAATAGAGGTGTCACAAGTGTGAACAATACAAGGGGATCATAGGTGTGAACAATACAGGGAATTAGAGTCTGAATTTGAGGTTTAAACATTGCAGGGGCCAGTTAATCTCTGTAGTGATACATTTTAAAGCGTACATATGGTAAACAGACACAGCATGTGGGGGGCCACAGAAGGGGGGGTTGCGGGCCGCCAGTTGGACAGCCCTGGGTTAGGTTATAAAATGCATTCATTTTTGTTTAGAAAAGGAGTGAATGTGTGTGCCTGGGGGGTGGGAAGTAGTTGCATACAGAATTTCAGCTGCATTTCTTCATCTCCTTTTTAAATATACTTATTTGAATATTTGAAGGGGCTTACTGTACATACATTTTTTGTTCACATTGATTCTGTCATGGGAGAAAAATATTTTTTCAAGTAGGCCACTCCAGCAGAGTCCTGTACTGAGAGTCCTGTCCTTTTTTTATTAAAACATACGGATCTTTTAATAATTAATTTTGTAATTTGACATGAGGATGGTATTTTTTTACTTTTCCAAGTGCCCTCAGACTTCTGACTGTTCTGATAAACTTCAGTCTCTACTGCTGCACTGCAAGTTGGAGTGATGCCAAATATCCCCTTCTCCCTAACCTTTTAAAAGAACAATGGGCAGGTAACAAAGTAACAGCTCCATGACACCTCTGCTGAAAGATTCGGAAAACGAATCAATACATTGACCCAGGAAGGCATTTGGGGAGATTAGTCTCCCACAGTAGAGAAGATTTGTTGCTTGGCGACTAATCTCCCTGTGTGCTACCACCCTTAACTGCAATGGCAGACGGAGCATTTTGTCGCCCTTGATATAGCTTGCTAATATCTAAATATCTTGTTTCTTGCTATTACCGAAAAATACATATGAACTGCTTCTTATGGACAAGGGCACACTGAAAAATATGTCAGTGGTTATTGTTATTGTGGCCTTTAGTTTACACTACATAAGTGAGGTTATATAATGCCCTGATTACTTTTGTTTTAGCTTTTAGTTGTAAGTGACTGTTGAAATCGAATTGCTGATTGGCTGCTGATGTTTTTCACCCAATGTTAATAAATACTTCCCTAGATACAGTTAGAGGCAGTGGGAACTTTAGCCCCCAATACATTAAATACAATGGTCCCTGACACCAAAGACCCAATAACTCTTCAAAGAAGCAGTTTACCTGAAGGCTTGAGAAGAGTTTACATTAAAATGATCTCAGCAATTATTTTCATTTAAAAAATGCTTCTATGCTCCACCAAGTGGTAGATGTGAATATAGCACCCAAGCAAGAGTAAAAGGAGACAAGCACCACTTGGGAAAGGACATTGAGTAGGAGGAACAATAGCTTATCTGAAAGCAGTTTTAGTATGCATAATTGTAATTATTGTATAATTGTATTAATGATTGTGAAAGGCGCTGGCAATTTTTATTTTACTCTTTGAGTACAAATATTGGCTTTTTATCGTTTATAGCAGCTGGTCAACTCCAGATTGTGGGTTAGACCGAGAAAGGGTACAAGAGTATTTATAGCAGCTGGTCAACGCCACAGCGTGAGTTAGACCGATCAATGGCGATTTTTTCCTGTGTATTACGCAGTGCTGCCTGTTTCTGAAAGCACAGGATCAGGATGGCTGCCTAGACACCAGTTTTATAACTTAAAAAAATACATTTATTGGTAAAAGAATACAAATGGAAATGGTACAGTAGAATGAATTATTTATACAAACGGTGTAATTTAGTAATAAAAATTATACCAACTTATATACTATAATGAGACCCTGAAGGTTAGTTATATTTTTCTCAGAGGAATCCCCTTGGAACAACTAATCTAGCCCATAGTGATCCCTGGGCAATTATTTCCCTTTCCAGGGTAAAGTTTGAAGTCATAGCAATTTAGTGTTTGCCCATTAGGTGGCAGTGGAAGGAAGAGCATACATAGAGGGTCTTTTCCTGGATCCCATCTAGCGGGGAGGTGGGTACAGGATTTGGTATGGGTAGGTGTCAGACCTGAAAGTAGGGAAAGTTTTGTTACAGTTGTTTTGTTATAGTGCTTCTAGAAGGGAAAGGCGGTGATAGCTTATTTAGTGAGAAGATATAGGTTGTATTACCCCCTTTGACGGAATTTATCTGAAATATTTCAAAGTGTGAAGGTTTTCCACTGTTTGAGATGAATGTGTATTGACTACTGTAATGTTTTGGGTAGCCGAGGATGAGGAGAGTATAACAGTGCTTTATTAGCAGGCTCTCATGCAGCCATTACACAACAGAAAATTTCACTTTTAAGCTGTCAGGAAGTATGCACAGTATAAGTCTGGGCACAGTGACATCTACAGGCCATTTGTATAAACACCACATATTCCCCCTAAAGTAGGAAAGCATTTGGGCAAATCTAATAAACAACAACAATGCATCTTAAAGCAATAATATACATTATTCACATCACATAGTCCTGGGTCCATGCAAGTAGTTTTCTGATTCTCTCAGTATGCCTTATAGGTTCACTTTCTTCAGGCCCATTGCAGTTGGCATCAGGAGTAGGAAAATGTCCTTCATCAAATGGAGCTTCTCCAAAGTCATTTCTAACAGGAGCAAGATGACTTGCATTCCATATGCGACCATCAGTGTTGTAGTAAATTTAGATTGTTCTTGTTTCAGTATTCCTGGTTTCTTAAGTCTGACTAAAGATCCAGGCTGAGAGTGCACTTCTCTTGCACCACGTTTTCTGTCCGTATAAGCCTTGCATTTGGCTTGTTGACGTTTGACAATGTCAGCAGGAGACCATTTTGTAGGCACAGTATTTTGTGGAAGCTTGATGTCTGCAACATGCAACTTAGTGCGCATCTGTCTGCCATGTGATAATTCAGCTGGAGATGATTGGGTTGTTGCATAGCACGCTGCTCTGTAGTTATGTAGGAACTCTGTTGTAAAAACTTTACAAGATTTCCCAGTAAGATTTGCTGTCTGTAGTGCTTCTTTCAGACTTCTGTTGAATCGCTCGATTTCTCCATTTGCTTGTGGGTAATACACTGAAGATTTCCTATGCACAATATTCCTCTCTCTCAGAAAGGATTGAAACTCATATGAGACAAACTGTGGTCTGTTGTCTGACATTAACTCCTTTTGGATTACCTTCTCTGCTGAAGACTGTAGACAGACATGTTATTACTGTAGCTGATGTTATATGAGAAACAAATGCAATTTGCCATTTACTGTAATAGTCTATCAAGTTTATAGCAAATCTACAATCTATAGGAGCATCTGTAAAAGGACCGACAATATCAATAGCATGTTTTCCCCAGGCTGAATCAGGAAATTGTGTACAAAGTTCTTTGCACAGCCCAGTGAAGTGTTGCGTTGTGGTGAAATTTTAGACCCTGGCTGTGTGGCAGGCACTGGTGCTGTAGTAATGAGACCATCAACTAATTGTAGGTTTAATGCAGCAAAGAGATCCCTTCCAAGTATAACAGTACCCTTATTCACAATGTAAAAGTCACATTTTGCAGTATTTGATTCAAATTGACAGTCAATGGCAAGCAACCAAACACAGGGATTAGATCCTTTAAGTAAATGACCAGTTTCAGAGTAGGTGCAACAAGCAGATCTTTTGCAAAGTATTTCAAGAAAATATCCTTTGGTAGTATAGAATCAATTGAACCCGTATCAAGCATCAGGTTAATGGAGTGCCCCTTGTTAGCAGAAGCAGTACTGTGCATATAAACTTGTCTGGAATAAATGTACCAGCTTCATCCACACTTAATACTGTGAAATTTGTAGTAGTGAATACATGAACATCTTTAGCAGAACTACGGTAGATCTTAGCAAAATGTCCTACCTTTTTGCATTTGCGGCACTGTTTAGCTTTTGCAGGACATGTAACATGATTTGCAGTGTGTTGTGTTGAACCACAGCGAAAGCAGTATTTTCTATTTTTATTTGCTGCACGGTTTTTATTATAAGGATAATTAATCCTTATTGAAAACAAATACAGCTTAATGGGTTTCTTTAATGTTTACATGATTTTCTAGTAGACTAAAGGTATGGAAATCCAAATTACAGAAAGATCTGTTAAAAGAATCAAGAGCATTCTGGAAAACAGGTCCCATACCTGTATTTCAAAAAGCAGTGAAAAAAAAAATCACAATTGTCATTTTCAATTGATTTTATTCATTCAGGTTTATGATTGATCTAACCACACTTTAAAACTGGTGGGTTTTTATCAGTTGTCAGTGGTTTGAATGCTCAGAGCTTTATGGATTATGCAGAAATCCAGAGGTGTTTTGCAAAGTAACTACAGATGCTTGATAAACACAAAGTACCAGCAGGCAATAGCAAGGATTACCGACTGCTACAGTGATGAATGTGACTAATGGACCTAAGGTTCTAAAAATAGCAAGTGTCAGGAGCAAACTGATCTGAAAGTCGTGCTTGCCTCTTAATAAAGTGTTTTTGGCATAGGAAAAGAGTTGGGTTTGACCCTTTAAGCATAAATAACACTTTCATAAATGTTTCACATTGCCTTTTTAAAATGAGTAATTATCAAGCATGCTGTTAGCAACCCTTTGAGTCATCTGACTGGTATCTAACAGAGTTTTCATTAACATACAGTTTAAATAATGCAATCTGCTTTTATAGTCTGGCACATTATACTTATATATTTTGTAGTTGCAGTTTAATAAGGCAACCAAAAAAGATTTCATGGAATATACAACTGTACTGTTTATATACATGCTGCATCATGCAGTTGATAATCTGCCCAACTGGTTGGGAAATCCACACAACTCTGTCCCATATTTTTCTGAAAATATATGTAAAAAGTATTATTAGTTACAATAAAGTATTGCACATATCATTGTTAACTTGCCACAATACTATGTAAACCTACACTATAAAACTACACTATGAAATACAGTGAAACCTCACTTTTTAAATAAAGATTTTAAGTTTTCCTGATTTTAAGTTTTTACATTTTTTTGTGGTCCCACCAATTTATAATGCATTTCAATGGGTGCTTTGCCCTGATGTTACATAATATTTTCCCGTATTTTACATTAAAATGTTGTCATAATGTTTCCAAAAATTGCTGTATGTCCTCTATGAATGTTATTATTTGTGGAATAAATATTTTTAGAAAATACAGATGGATATTTTGAATTCCAATTAATCTACACCCAAACTAACTGCTAATTGGCAATTTAGTATTTGAATTTTGTATGTGTGTTAACCCTTTAGGGAACACTGTCCTTTTCCCTTAGACTTTTAAATAACCTGGAAATGTAAAACCAATGTTGCCGGCAGACAGTTAACCGTCTTGCTGACAATGTCATGTCTATATTGTTGGCAGGAAGAGAATTATGGTTGCAAGGTGGAAATTCAGATTATGGGCCCAGAGCACATGAACTACACATGCAGGAAGATGCCTGCTTACAGGAGAGAGAGCAGGAAAGCATGTCAGTAATGATTGTCTATTTATAACATGTAGAAAGGGGTGGCCTTTTTGTTTAAATCACAAGGCTCATGCAGTATATGCTAATTTCCCCTTATTACCAGTCACATCGGACAATATTAAATATTAGCTCCCCTAGTTATATTTTGTGAAAGCTATAGCACCCAGGGCCAGATTTCCTCAAGGACGTGTGGTTCTAGTGCTGACCTGCACATAGCCCACCCATGCACATGAGCAAGCACGCAAGTGCCAGAGCGCTGGGGGGATGTGTATCCTCAGTGCTCCTTAGTATGGGCAGCATGCTGCCTTTAAAATTTTGCTGCCATAGGCCCAGGCCTTTGTGACCTCATCACAAATGCAGGCCTGGTAGCTCCGTTAGGACATTGCTGCTCTTCATTGAGGAGCCAAGAACCATTAAACACACAGCATTCTCTTATATGTTGGTATAATGACCAATGATGACTGCTGAGGGAAGGTACTATCTCTGTATTATGCACTCCATTCTTCAGCCCCACAGCATGAGAATGTATTTTTTGTGATTTTGACCAATTCTCAAAGGAACAGTAACACCTACAAATGAAAATGTATTAAATTAATTAAAATATAATGCACTGTTGATCTGCACTGGTACAACTGGTTTGTTTACTTCAGCAACTCTATTATAGTATATATAAACAAGCTGCTGGGTAGCCATAGGGGCACAGGTTACACAGCTGATAACAGATAATCCCTGTAGTATACAATGTGATCTACATTGCTTATTTGTTACCTACTATTTGTCTTGCGTTTGAATGGCTGCCCCCGTGGCTACACAGCAGCTTGTTTATATAAACAATAATAGTCTTTCTGAAGCAAACACACCAGTTTTATCAGTGCAGGGCAACACTACATGATTTATTCAATACATTATTAACATTAAAAACACATTAGCATTAAAACACATTTTTGATGCTATTGTTCCTTTAATGCTATTGTTCCTTTAATTCATCAATTTACTCAAAATGAAAGGAAAATGTGACTCAACACATTGGGAAAAATATCACAACTTCGTCAATTTTTTTTTCATATAAAGGTATTCTTTGATCTACAGAACAGCTAAGAGGCATTTTTTTTTAACAGATGTAGAACTAAAATTATTTCTTGTTATATCTTATAAGATTCTTAAAATAAAAACAATATAGATTTTAGAATACCTATTGGTTTTTGGAGGCTGTAATTTGGAGATACTGTAGTTCTGGAGCACAGGATTTTTTATCCTACTTTTCTGTGATCTGTATTGTTTTCCAGTAAACTCAATCATGTCCAACATGTAGCAGAAGCTCTCATCCTACAGTTCATAAATGATATATAATCAGGCAGTGCAGGATTTGGCTGCAGTCTTTCAAATCAGTATGGAAAGTCAAAAGGATTTGCAGCACCTGCTACGTTCATATCAGTTGTTCTATTTGTGTCCCACATTTAGTATTGCTTGGAACTCGTTCCTATCTAGCCCTTAGCCCAGCTGTTCTGCTTGTCACCACTTACCCTGTTGTCTGACAAATGCCAGTCCTAACAAACTCTGTTTATGCAAAGGAGTGTTTACATGTTGTGCATATTGTATACAGATATAGCTGCACAGTCTTGAGTTAGTTGTTATGTATTTGTAAAAAGCAATCTTAAACATTAACCTGTTGTTGATATCAGATGACAGAATTCTTAATGAATAACACTGAACAAGTATTGGGGAACCAGATAACTCATATGTACATATAAATACAGTATAAACAGTGTTGTGTTATTTTCTAACACGTTCCAAGATTCAATTGCATATATTTATTTGAAAATAGATTTTATACAGGTGCTAAAGTACATGGTTAACTTAAATGCTGCATTGGGGCAGAGGGCAGTAGCCCTGTAACCAGTCACATCACAAACGTGCTGCAGGACACCCAGGGCAGCCATCAGGGGGGGACTGGGGGGAGAGTTGTAGGGGGCCCCGAGGGTAAGGGGGGCCCGGCCACTCCACACTTACTTGATTAGCCGGGCCTCCCATCTTTCTGAGAGCTGCTGACTTCAGGAAGGCATGGACGTTTAAGGGGCTCTGGCCACCAATTTTCTTATAATGTGGGGGAGGGGCCTGGCCACCAATTTTGGCCACCAATTTTTTTTTCTCATGTGGGGTCCTAGCCACCAATATTTTTTAATGGGCGGCCCTGGCCACAAATGTTTTTTTATGGGGGCCCCTGACCACCAATATCTTTTTATTTTTTATTAACATGTGGGAACCCTAGCCACCAATATTTTTTTGTTTTTTTACTGTGTGGTAGGGGGCGGACCTGTGGGGTGGGGAGGGCGGATCTGTAGGTGGGGCTTGCGGTGGGCGCAGCCCAGGGGGCCCAGGAAATTTTATCGTATGGGGCCCTGCGAATTCTGATGGCGGTCCTGAGGACACCCCTACAAGAAAGATCTTAAAAGAGGCCAGACCACTGCCCACTCACTTGCCCGCTGACTTTCAACGCTCCCCTCCAATTCTCAAGTAGGAGAGCAGCTGGGGAGATTTCCACTCAACTTTAGCAGAAGCAGACCCTGCCGCCTAGGCCCCCTGTTCCCATGCGACTGTGGGGGCTGCTTCCTCTATAGTTACTCCAATGCCTGTAACTGGCATGTTACAGCATTGAATTCACACAGGACACATATTTAGGATTCCTCAAGGGTGGCCCAGAGTTCACACAGGTTAGAATGCTCCAGAAGGAATTATATATTTAGCTTGATTGGGTTCCCTAAGGTTTCTGGTCAAATACATACAAACATTTAAAGGGCCAGGAAATGAAAAAGCCCTAAATATATTTTCATATAATAGACAGAACCACTCCTTTACATATACAGACGAGAAATAAGTCCTGTGTTAATACTCATGAATAGTTGGAACTTAGGGGCAAATTTACTTACGGTCGAATATCGAGGGTTAATTAATTTTCTTTGACCCAAAAAAGATTGCAAAGCCTACGGGGACCTTCCCCATAGGCTAACATTGACTTCAGTAGGTTTTAGGTGGCGAACTAGGGGGTCGAAGTTTTTTTTTAAAGAGACAGTACTTTGACTATCGAATCGTCGAATAGTCGAACGATTCAAAAGTCGTAGTCGAAGGTTGAAGTAGTCCATTCGATGGTCGAAGTAGCCAAAAAAACATTCAAATTCGAAGTTTTTTATATTCTATTCCTTCACTCGAGCAAAGTAAATGGGCCCCTTCTTTATCAAGGATTCTTTTTTTCTACCCAGGCTAACCTTTCTGTTACTCCCACTCATCTTGAATTGTTACTAGTGATGAGCATTTTTTGTAAAAAAAAAAAAAAAAGAAAACCTGCAAAAAATGCCCACTGACTTGAATGCGCAAAAAAAAAGCCAATTGTCTGTGAGAACACATTTAAAAAATTCCCATTGAGATCAATGTGTTTTGTGTCATTTTGCAACAGATTTGTTCATTACTAAGTGCTAATAAAACATTAAAGCTTTGTGGGAGCAAGTGCTGCCCATATACTAGTGCTATACCATGACAAAGCCAGGGAGAGGAGGGCAGCTGAAAAAACAATCGCAATAAGAATGTAGTCTTAGCATTGGATGTATTTCAGTACCCTGGGCAGCAACTGGTCATTGCTCCTGCGATCTAGGACCTTGCAGGGCTGCCCGCTCGTGCACAGCATGAAGACACGCCCCCTAGGCCGCCCAGATACAGGCTCTGTTAGGATCCAAGCCTTTGGCACGCACCTGTCATTGCTTGTGCCAGCTGCATTGTGGGTACACAGACGAGTGGTACGCAAAGATGGCTGAGAAGCAGAAGCACGATGGACGGGTTAAAATAGGACACTACATCTTGGGGGACACGCTAGGAGTTGGCACCTTCGGAAAAGTGAAAAGCTGAGTATATTCGCCGTAGCTTTGCCACATATAGCTATAGACTTTCATCGTCAGCCCTTGATGGGAGAGCAGAACGGGATGCTCTCTGAGTAGCGGGGAGAAGAAGTGATTGAGGTGCATGGAACCTCCCTTTCTCATAGTGGATCAAGCCGGCAGCACATTATAAGTGGAAAGCACAGAGCGTGAAACCTTCACACAGGGTACACTGTAACAACAAGCAGATCTGCAGAACATGTTAGTTGTGTAATGTTACACTTTATCAGTTACATTAAACAACTAACATGCTCTGCAGCTTTGCTTGTTATTCAAGGGAAAGAAGTCATATTATTCAGTGTTCAGTGAGCAGTGTATTTGTTAAGAGTCTACTGGGTGCTTCAAAGGGATGCTGCATGGGTTAGTTACACCTCTGAACTCTGCTGTGGGAGTTGAGGTGACATTGAGGGCAGTGTCTTTATTTTCATTCAGTATTATAAACAGTAAGCAATGTAAACAGGGTTTCAGTAACATGTCAGCTATGTGTGACTGCCGGAGTCAACCTTTGTGTGTGAGCTGCTGTACACGCCTGCAAGCTGTCTGCTGCTAGGGATTTAATAAATGTGCTGCTGGTTGGCACGGTGCCAGTGGAAAAAAAGAAATAAAAGCTTTTTTTTACATTCTCGCGGATTGGATGGAAAACTATTTTTCAATCTTTTTAATAAGAAGCCGCTTTTTTAATAATTGGCTGCTTTTCAGCTTATGAGTAAATTGTTCCTGTTGATCCCGGGATGAAGGAATTGTTACTTGTCACAGTTTGTATAGATAGACAGGGTGAAAACCTGACAAATCACAGCTAATTTATGTCAGCAGTTTAAAAAAAATAGGGCACTTGCAAACCACTGTTTTAGTCTCATGTTGCTTTACAACAAGAGAACAGGAGCACCCACAACATATCTGAAACCTGCTTTTTAAAGGCATTGGAAATATAGGGCTTTCAACTACTGTTAGTCAAATAAGAACACCGTTTTAGATTTTTGGGCAGTTTCATGGGAAAAAGTATTTTGTGCAATATCTCATGAATACTGGAAGCCTATGGGTACTCGCTTAAGAGTCGCTTCGCTATCGCAGGCAACTAATCTCCTGCAAATGCTTTCCCACTGGCAATAATGTAAATCGTCAGTGGGAAAACATATGTGGCGCTTTTTTCAAATTCGCCCGAAGTTCTTTTGTGAGAAACTTCAGACAATTACAGAAAAATGAAGCAATTCACATTATTACCATTTGGACAGTATTTGCAGGATATTACTCACCTGTGGTAGCAAAGATTTAATCTTGTATGGCAGTACCCTAAGGGGAGGTAGAAGATAAGTTTTTCTCATTAAACTAAATTCTGGCCCTTCATGTCAAAAGCAACAGGGGAAACAATTAGGCTGTGGGCACACAGACTGAAGGGGTTTTCTGCTCTCAGCCTGCATATCTCTCAGGCTGAAAGAAGCAGATCTGCTCCCTGTTCCTGCTCGATTTATTTGAAACAGCCAGCGTGTGCACACACAGTGAAGCTGAGGTCAGCCCAAATATGCAAAAGTTGGCATCTCCGCGCTGACCTCAGCTTCAGCTCCACTGTGTGTGCACACACATCCTGATTGGACTCAAATTAATGGAGCCGGGGCAAGGAGCAGATCTGCTTCTCTCAGCCTGCAAAAATACGCTGATGGCAGAGGAGCCTTTCAGCTTATGTACCCGCAGCTAAATGCTATTTACCGGTTACAATACCCATCTTGTGATAAAATGTGGATAGCATTTTATTTGAATGACCAGTTGGACCCTTAAGTTTAGGGTTCAATATCATATGAACAACATAGGGAAGGGTTTAACATATACAAAGTTCAGCATGGAGTGCATGGCAGAAACCAGGCTTAAACCACCATGTTATTTTGTACTGTTGCATACTCTGTTGCATATGGCACTGTGCTCTAGAATAGAGCATAGAGACCTTAACCTCCAATATACAGTCATATGAAAAAGTTTGGGAACCCCTCCTAATTCTTTGGAGTTTTGTTTATCATTGGCTGAGCTTTCAAAGTAGCAACTTCCTTTTAATATATAACATGCCTTATGGCAACAGTAGTATTTCAGCAGTGACAAAAAGTTTATTGGATTAACAGAAAATATGCAATATGCATCATAACAAAATTAGACAGGTGCATACATTTGGGCACCCAACAGAGATATTACTTCAATACTTAGTTGAGCCTCCTTTTGCAAATGTAACAGCATCTAGACGCCTGCTATAGCCTTTGATGAACGGTATTTTTGACCATTCGTCCATACAAAATCTCTCCAGTTCAGTTAAATTTGATGGCTGCGGAGCATGGACAGCCTGCTTCAAATCATCCCCTAGATTTTCGATGATATTTAAGTCGGGGGACTGTGATGGCCATTCCAGAAAAACAAATTTTTTGTCTCATCAGTCCAAAGCACTTAATTGCGCTGAATTGTAGAACGATGTACAGATACACCATCTGCAGCAAGATGTTCTTGCAGGTCTTTGGAGTTGATCTTTTGGTTGTCTGTAACCATTCCCACAATCCTCCACATTTGCTCCTGTATTTTTCTTGGCCTGCCAGACCTGGGTTTTACAGCAACTGTGCCTGTGGCCTTCCATTTCCTGATTACATTCCTTACAAATGAAACTGACAGTTTAACCCTCCGAGATAGCTTTTTTTTGCCTTCCACCAAACCATGATACTGAACAATCTATGTTTTCAGATCTTTTGAGAGTTGCTTTGAGCATCCCATGTTGTCACTCTTCAGAGGAGAGTCAAACAGAAGCACAACTTGCAATTGGCCACTTTAAATACATTTTCTCATGATTGGACACACCTGCCTATGAAGTTCACGGCTTAACGAGCTAATCCAACCAATTTGGTGTTGTCAGTATTCAGTATTGAGCAGTTACATGCATTCAAATTAGCAAAATTACAAGGGTACTCACATTTTTTCACATTTGATTTAATTTCATACAACTGAATACTGCTTCACCAAAAATCTTTTTTCTGAAAACACCCCAGTACTCAGATGTTCCTGGGAAATAAAAGACATACCACTGTTATCTTTTTTTTGTTGAAAGTTGAGTAATTTGTTATGCAGGCTGAGAAAATAGTGTATTAATGAGGGATGGGCAGGGTTGCCATGAAAACATCCTCTCTCTTACCCCCTAGCTTGCACATCATTCAGACATGTAAGTTATGGAGATGTGACAGGCACAGGTTGCAACAGAAAACTGTACAGTACTTTAGGTTACTTGTTCCCTTTCTCAACATATGTCTCTTAGTCTGCAATAAAACGTATTATTAACAGTCATACTGTATTTGTAACTGCTATCTCCATTACCCAAATTGAGTATTATGCTACAGGCGAGCATCTATTGTCTTTGGGAATAAACCCCTTTTCAGCCAACTGCTGTGATGGTGAACTTCATACTGCAGACATTTAGACCTTCATTCTACACTAGCACAAAGCATCATACATACACAGATGCTTGTTAGCAGCCATGCTTTAGATGTTGTGCTTTAGGCAGCAGTATTGATGTAGTTACCTAAGAACTCTGTCAGCTTCCCCCAAGGATGCCGCCAGGAATCTATGAAATGGTCTGTGTTCTAATTTTAGCATCCAGACTGCTGGGAGTATGCTTTGAATATAATTTGTATCCACTGCAGATATTGTTGTACAACACTACAAGTAAAAGAGAAAACCCCACATCTTAGGATTAACCTAGTTCTTTGGCAGGTTCATCTAACACCGGAGTTGCTGTTTTTCAGAATTTTATATATGTATCTAAAGTTCGCTATCTGTGTTTGGGAATTAAAAAATAAGCATTCAAGTAGTGCTATTAAACATGACAGAGCATGACATTTTACACTGTGCAAGATTTTGTGATTGCTGTAGTTTGCTCAATGGCCAGACACTTTGGGGGAAATGTAATAAAATTTGCAAAGAGCAAAACTTTGCGAATAAAATTTTTTCAATGTAATATTCTTCGAATGGCTTTTATTGCATTGCGAATCTTAATTGAGCAATGCAAACCTTTAACACCTGCTCTGGAGTTTCCTTAAATATTTTGTTGCAAAAAATGGTTTGCGATTGTGGAATCTTATTACATACACTGCAAATGTTTGCAAATGCAATTTTGTAGCAAACTTTGCGAGGCAGTCGTTGAGGTCTTAAATCAGTAAAAAATGGTGTTTGCAAACTTTTTTGCACTAAGGAAACATGTTACATTCCACCATTTATGCCTTACATATGACTTGATTTGTGAGTTAATGATCTTTGTTAACCTTGCGTTTGGTGGCACTTGAGGACATAAGCTTTTAAGACGCTGAATCCAAAATGAAAAATGTGGGGATCTCCAATAATCAAGAACTAAATATTTTTGTAAAAAAGTAGAAAATTTATTAGGACATGAAACCTAGGTGCCTATGTCCTAATAAATTTTCTACTTTTTTACAAAAATATTTAGTTCTTGATTATTGGAGATCCCCACATTTTTCCTTTTGGATTCAGCGTCTTAGATTTTGCACCTTGGGACTGAGGTGAACTGTGAGTGATTCTCCTGGTTTATTTACTTAATTACGATATTTTTTTAGTTTATTAGAGTGGTACCATTTATTTTATTTTTTGTGGCAGCACACACTCAAATTTTTCTCTGACATAAGCTTTTAACCTTACAGACCAAATTTTTAGATTTAAGATTAGATTCGTTGCTATAGCTTTCATTATTTGCATAAAACTGTTGCTATAACTTCCTGTATTATCCTAAGTGGACATACAGAACCATTTTGTTCATCAGTCTACAAGTTAACCGCGTGTTGGTGTAGGTCTATACATTTTATTGCATTGTGCAGAATATTTTCCCATTCAAAGCAAAGAAGAAATATATTCAGGGTTTTATAGGGGTAGTAAAACAAGGATTGATGCCTTTTTTTAAAAAACATTTTTTTGTATGGGGAGCAATCTGTAGTGGGTAGCATCATTTTAATAATGTCCACTTCACAGCTCTCACTGTAAAAAAACGTTTAAACATATTAGAGCAGAACTAAAGCTTAACAAAAGAAGTAGGGTAGAAATGCTGAACATTATGTTGTGGACTTCTGTACCAGCCTAAGGCAACCACAGCCCTTTAGAAGTAAAGATCTGTGCCTCCTAAAATGCCCCAGTAGCTCCCCATCTTCTTTTCTGCTTTATAAGCTGCACACAGTTAATAGGCATTTGATTTTATTTTAACTGATGTGTAGTAGACCGTAATAATGAACAGCATAATAGTTACTCTTGACAATGGGCCTATTATCCCAAAACAAGTGAATTGGCAAACCGTATAGGTAATACTGTTTGTGGCACACTAATGGTCCAAAACTTTTATTTGGATAAATTTACTAAAAGTGTTTTCAGATGACTGTGACTGAATAGTAAACAATAATATAGCTACGGGTAATCATAAAATTTGTGTTATTTGCCTGCTGGATATTTGAAAGCCACATGCTCCGGAGTAGTGAGAATTCCCCCCATTATATACTAAACGGTAGTGTCTGATAACCTATTTACTATTTGACTCTCTTTCAGTTGGTGAACATCAGCTGACAGGGCATAAAGTTGCAGTGAAAATATTAAACAGACAAAAGATTCGTAACTTGGATGTTGTTGGCAAAATAAAGAGAGAAATACAAAATCTTAAGCTTTTTCGGCACCCACACATAATCAAATTGTAAGTATAAGTATTTCTGTTTCATTTCAATGTTGTTTCTCATATTTTAAGATTTTAAGCAGGAAATGTAAGGAAAGGCAAATTATTTCTTTACAATGCATTAGATTTTATGTTAGATTGCCTTGAGAATGCAAAGTATTAGATTGCCTTGAGAATGTAAAGTATTATTGCTAATGAATTGTTATTACCATTACAGAAAAAGTAATATTGCCAAAATGGCAAAATAACAAATCTGTTATCTATTCTATGCTTTGCAGTATGGCTAAATAACTTATCAGCTGTGCTTTACAGAATGGTAATCTCTTGATCAGGATATAAGCAATGTAAGATTTGTTTCACATGAGCAATGAGCAACTTGTGTGCAGTGTGGCTTGAGGCTAAGCAGCATTGGTCTGCACAGTAAGTTTACTGCTGGTGTTCTTGCAATCACATTTCATTTGGCTGTTAATAGACCGCAAAAAAAAAAAAATTGCTAGCATGATAGTGTGGCTTTAGAATCTATATCTCATTCACCATTCATGATTATTTTATTTGGGATGGGTTCTCACACATAATGTACCACTGTATGGCAACTGCATACTTTTGGCGTGATGCTGTGTCTGGTCATATTTGAGTAGTTCACCTTTAAATCATATTTAATATGAGTATTCTAGATCAGTCCATACATGCACAGATAAAATCAGCCCTTTTTCATTTCCTGCTGTTCAGATTGTTTACTTGAACAAACAGACCAATAGAGAGAAACCCATACCATGTATAGAATTATCAGTCTATTTGGGCCGGCCGAGGGCTTATCAGTTGGATAGCACACAAAGTCGTCATGTGTATGTGTGTCTTAAAGAAACAGTAACACCACAAAATTAAAGTCTTTTGAAGTAATAAAAATATAATGAACTGTTGTGTTGCTGTGGTACAAATGGTGTGTTTGCTTCAGAAATTGTTTATATAAACAAGCTGCTGTGTAGCAATGGGGACAGCCATTCAAAACTCAAAAAGAAGAAAAGAATACACTTCATAGTTACATAGTTACATAGTTACATAGTTAAATTGGGTTGAAAAAAGACAAAGTCCATCAAGTTCAACCCCTCCAAATGAAAACCCAGCATCCATACACATATTCTATATACCCATACCTATACTAACTATAAAGCTTAGTATCACAATAACCTTTGATATTATGTCTGTCCAAAAAATCATCCAAGCCATTCATAAAGGCATTAACTGAATCAGCCATCACAACATCACCCGGCAGTGCATTCCACAACCTCACTGTCCTGACTGTGAAGAACCACCTACGTTGCTTCAAATGAAAGTTCTTTTCTTCTAGTCTAAAGGGGTGGCCTCTGGTGCGGTGATTCTCTTTATGGGTAAAAAGGTCCCCTGCTATTTGTCTATAATGTCCTCTAATGTACTTGAAAGTGTAATCATGTCCCCTCGCAAGCGCCTTTTTTCCAGAGAAAACAACCCCAACCTTGACAGTCTACCCTCATAATTTAAGTCTTCCATCCCCCTAACCAATTTAGTTGCACGTCTCTGCACTCTCTCCAGCTCATTTATATCCCTCTTAAGGACTGGAGTCCAAAACTGCACTGCATACTCCAGATGAGGCTTACCAGGGACCTATAAAGAGGCGAAATTATGTTTTCATCCCTTGAGTTAATGTCCTTTTTTATGCAAGACAGAACTTTATTTGCTTTAGTAGCCACAGAATGACACTGTCCAGAATTAGACAACTTGTTATCTACAAAGACCCCAAGATCCTTCTCATTTAAGGAAACTCCCAACACACTGCCATTTAGTGTATAATTTGCATTCATATTATTTTTGCCAAAGTGCATAACCTTGCATTTACCAAAATTGAACCTCATTTTCCAATTTGCTGCCCAGTTTTCCTACTTAGACAAATCACTCTGCAAAGTGGCAGCATCCTGCATGGAACCTATAGTTCTGCACAATTTAGTATCATCTGCAAAAATAGAAACATTACTTTCAATGCCCACCTCCAGGTCATTAATAAACAAGTTGAAAAGCAAGCGACCTAGTATAGAGCCCTGCGGTACTAAACTAACAACACTGGTCCAATTAGAAAATGTTCCATTTACCACCACTCTTTGTAGTCTATCTTTTAGCCAGTTCTCTATCCAGGTACAAATACTATGTTCCAGGCCAACATTCCTTAATTTAACCAGTAACCTTTTGTGTGGAACTGTAGCAAATGCTTTAGCAAAGTCTAAGTAAATCACATCCACTGCCATCCCAGAATCAAGGTCTCTACTTTCCTTCTCATAAAAAGAAACTAAGTTAGTCTGGCAAGATCTATTATGCATAAAACCATGCTGGCACAAACTCATAGTATTATGATTTGCTATGAAGTCCAGTATCTTATCCTTTATTAACCTTTCAAAAAGCTTTCCTACCTCTGACGTCAGACTAACTGGTATATAGTTTTGAGGCTGAGAAAGGGGAACCTTTTTTGAATAGAGGCACCACAATAGCAATTCGCCACTCTCTCGGCTCTATGCCAGATATCAATGAATCCTGAAAAAAACCCAGATACTGTACCAGATAAGTTATGTAGTATACAATGGGATTTTTCAGAACTTATCTGTTATCTACTGTGTATCCTGTGTGTGAATGGCTGCTACCATGGCTACACAGTAGCTTGTTTATATATATTATAGTTTTGTTTCTGAATCAAATGCACCAGCTTTAGCAGGGCAACAGTACATTATATTGTCAGTCCTATAAACACTTATTTTTTGGTGTTACTGTTCCTTTAGGACCATTTGAAATTGCGCTTTATTTACTAATTATTCCACTTGATGTTGATCCAGTGAGTCAGGTGGAATTTATAGTGCAACTAAATATTTTCTTTGCTGTCAAAATCATGTGCAACTGCATGACTTGACCAGTTTGATCCGATATTTGGATTCACGGACTGAACATCTGCACACACATAGAAGTAATCACTTTCAAAGCTCTGTGAGGAATCTCATCATTTATCTAATAACCAGGAGAAAATTAGTTATTTTGCTTACTGGAAACACTGGTTCTTTAGACAAATAGTTAACAGGAGACAGATGACACTCAGGTTAGCAGGGCTAAAGCCAGCTGAAACTATAAAGGACCTACATTTGGCACTTAATATGTTTTAAAGTAATGAATGGAAATCTGTGTGCTGGCTGGAGAACAAGGTAAGTAGAATCCCTTGCTTTTTCAAACAAATTTATTGGTGAAGTTTCAAGTTGTGTGTAGTGGCATGCAAAATTTGGAATATTGAAATAGAAGATCTACTCTACTCTGGTAGATGGGGATATAATCCATTCAGGAGAAAGCTTTCCTGATGTTTTTTAGGCAAGGACCAGTTGTTCTATCTAGCAACAGATGTTGGAAGCCACTTTCCCTTTTCTGCAACCAAAAAAAAGTTATGAACAGATTTTGTTAAGTTTTAAAAGTGTGGACACAATGGATATTTAAAGGGAACTGAGAATGTTTTTAAGAAAGCTGTTCAAATGTTTGAAATATGTTGTAAAGGTTTTTAATGATCTATGATTGAACTGTCAGTCACAGCTCATCTCTAATGCTGTCCATACTTCTGATAAGTATTTATGTTGCCTAATTATTAGATTATCCTAATTAAGGAGAAAAAGAAAGTGCAATCTTATAAATATAGAATGTTTGTTGGGCAGCTTTGCAATAATGAATTTATCTTTTATGTTTATGAGAACATTTAATAATATTTACCAGATTAACCAAGCAAGGTTAGGTATTCACAGTGGACTAAAATATACAAGGTGGCATTTTTGGAATGAGAACAAACATATCCTTTGCATAAGTGGAAAATGTCATTAAGATGCACAATTATCAGAAATGCCAAATCATTTTTAGTGAAATTGCAAAGTATAGAATGAAAAATTATGCTATATATTTTCACAGTGATTCCTTTCTCTGCACTTGTGTAGATTGCTACAAACATCTAGTGACCATTTCACTGTTCTAATAAAGAGAATGTCTCTCAAGGCATGACAGGATTAAATATTGTGTTGTAAGAATAAGCTGTTCGCTTGATTTACTGTGTGTGTAATCAGATAAACTAAAAATATATTCATGTTTAAAAAGAGAATATTTCCTAGTAACCAAATACTTCTGATTCCGAGTTAGAGTGGTGCAGCCATATCCTACTACTGATGGCTTATAAACCACACATACATGCTAGTTAGGTCATACCACATAGACTTAAAGTAATAAAAAGTTATTTCTACCCTGAGTAATGAACATAAATATTGTATCATGGGCCAATGAAAGACAAAATGTATGTATGCAATGCATTGCAGTAGCCAGTATAAATATAAACTACAGACAATTAACTATACACAATTTTCTTTTCAAGATACCAAGTCATTAGCACTCCAACGGATTTTTTTATGGTCATGGAATATGTCCCTGGGGGAGAATTGTTTGACTATATCTGCAAACATGGAAGGGTGAGTTGAGCAAATTACCTCTTTTGTGGACAATGGGCCTTTTTATCTCAAACAGATTATACATTAAAATAAAACAGAGAAATGCACTTTGTCTGTTGTAGAACTTCCTATTCGAACAACCCATTTCATAGCTCCTAAGGGCCATTAACAGATTAAGACCCAGCATTTTTTCTATGCATCTCTTTGGTAAGTACCTTGTCTTACACTATGCAAGTGCTAACAGTGTACTCCCTTGGTGTAAAAGATGATAAATGTTCCATGACCTCTGTTTTCAATTGGATGATAAAGAAAAGGACCAAATGATGTTTTACCATACATATTGGCATTACCATTATAAGAAACGTATTTACATACATATTGTAATGATGCACAAGTTAGTGGACATCATAGAGGGCACAGGCTAGAGTCTTGCGTGGAACCAATTTTTGAGACCCAAACCCACAACCTGCCCTGTCCCGCAACTGCCTTATCAGGAACCTTTCGACCACCATTAAACAGAAAGTGCTGTTGCTGCAAACCGGAAGTGACGTCATCAGAAGTGGACAGAGACAAAAAAAAGTCTTGTAAATTTTTAAAAGGAGTAAAATATAGATAATATAACATGATACGAAATATAGATGAGACCAGCGACCCACAGACCCGCATCTACTGCCCCCAAAAATCCTATCCTCATCCCTCAAGGTACCTGCTTTTTTTGCAGGTAAACCGTGGGTACCCGTCCCACAGCAGGACTCTAGCACAAGCAGACCTGCCTATTGGCAGGTGTTAAGGGGAGGGCTATTTTGTGGCCACCGATGCTGTGTACTGTTTTATAGTGAATAAAATATAGTGAATAAAATATGAGATTACTATAAGTCACAGAGGAGTTCCAGGATGCTTAGTCAAGGAACTATGAGGTGACTTGTAATATCCTCATATTTCACAGAAGAGGGTACAATAATATAATACACAAGTTTCTGTCATGTGACAATATTCATCACTATATAAATACATAATTATATGCCATTATTACTACATTTTTACAGTTTGGCTTCTGATACTTTAGGAACTGTGTACTTTCCAACACTTTAGTGAATCCCCCCCCCCCAAAGAGTTTGCTCCTACTGTATGCTCAGTTGTTCTAGAACTGTGCACCAGTTTGGTTGGTGAAATGGAATTTGCTGCAAGTGAGCTCTGGATATTTCAGCTGCCTTAACCAGCCAGTAAATATAGGCTTCTTGCATCTGGCATGTTGCATCTATTGGTGATGCAATAATTAAGTGTGTATAAGTGCATGCCCATGTCACATCCTGAGCTGCCCTTTACCTCAAAAGTACAAGTTGGACCCATTTGCAATTTAATAACAGAAAACACAAATTATTGTACATCTTTCATCTAGAGCCAATTTTTGGTCTGATTTTAGTGGCTGCAATAACACTGGAATTTTGTTAAGAATATTGTATTACACAGAGAACTTGGTCTGCTTTTGGAACTTGCAGTCAAACACATAATCAAAGTTTTTTTCTGTAAGAGGGCCCAGACTTCACATCAAAAATAAGCTTCTTTAAAATGTTACTAACACAAATAAGCTCACACTAGCAGTGTATGTTTTATTAGGATAGATGATAACAGACTCTGATAAATGCACCCAGTTTTTTTCAGCTATTTAAAATTTTGATCTGTTCACATTTTTCCAAGTTAAACAAAAAAAATACAACAAAGTAGATCTATGTGCCATGCTCTCATTTCTCTTTCTTTGGAAATGCATTTTTCTCTGAGGACTGTCGTAGCACAGTATCAGTTTTGTGTGGTTTGGAATATGTAATACCAAACCTAAGGAATCCAGATGTCAGAAAACTAAATTGTGTGTGCCGTGATGAGTGAGAAAGCACAGTGGAAATTATATACCAGTGGCAAAATGCTGATATCTGGCTATAAGATGTACAATTGTTACATATTATTCCTGTTTTATCAGTATAATGTTTAAGACGACAGAAAAGCATTTTAAAACCAACATATGTGTAAACATTTAACAAATAATGCCTAACTAAGAACCTTGGTAGGAAATCCAGGGCAGAATTCATTGGCTTTATACTGTATTTTGTAGGTTGAAGAAACAGAGGCAAGACGCCTTTTTCAACAGATCATTTCTGCTGTAGATTACTGTCACAGACATATGGTGGTTCACCGCGATCTGAAACCAGAGAATGTGCTGCTTGATGCACACATGAATGCCAAGATAGCTGATTTTGGTATGTGACTTCCCAAATATTCTAGGAATGTAGCCAACAAACAGGTTATTTGTTGAAGGTTATCAGTATACAAGGATGTAGAACTCTGCAATTTCAGTTAATATTCTGTTGTAATTAGCTTGAAAAACTGTATTGTATTATTATGTTTTGTAGTCTAGTCATGTAGAGCAATGTATTTATTGAAGGAACACAGAGAAGTAGTTAGACATTAAATATCCCCTTTCTATAAAGATAACAATTCTTGTAGCTGCACAGTTATCGTTTGCCTCTTACTGGCCACTTACATGACCTTGCAAGAATTGTTATGGCTAGTGACATGCCTACGACAAATATATATTCGCAAGTTTCTGAAACTGTTAAAGTATATTTCATTGCAAGTATTCAAGTGTTCAATTTTATAAATTGAATCTGATAAAGTTTGTATGTGCAGATAGTATTTAATATTTCATTTGATCCTCTGATTGTTTCCAGTTATTTCACACACATTCTCACACTCTGCACTGCCACAGACAAAATGCATTTATGTTTTACAATGTTAAGGCAAGTGATCTTACTTCTGTATCTTGTGTTTGATATTGATATCAATCAATCATAGGATTGTCTAACATGATGTCAGATGGGGAATTCTTGCGTACCAGTTGTGGCTCTCCCAATTATGCAGCACCAGAAGTCATATCAGGAAGGTAAAGTAATGTATGATACGCAAAAGCCATTAATAACTTGTAAAATTCAGCCAGTTAAAGTTGCTTAATCATGTCATCACGTGGTGCAGAGTGGAAGCCCATGAAAAGCAGTGTACAAAAAATAGCGTTAATAGCAAGAATGCATTACAATTATGTAACATTATGAATGTATTGATTGCTGCTGGTCTGTTTGTCAAATAGAGCAGCCTTAAATTTAAGTGAAACTGAAACATTTATTTGAAGCAGCATTAATTGTGAGCTCAGTGACTTGTGATTCTTGGATGACTTCTTAGACAAGCTATTCTTGTCTTTAGATATTACAATTAGTTTACTAAGAGTATATGTAACTATAGTTTATATATGTATGTGTTTATAGATAGGTCTGTATGTATGTGCGCACTGGGGCGTCATTTGGATGGGTTGATGTATTGATGTATTTTTTCAACCCAAATTAAATACGTAGTTAATTTATGCCTCTAAACTAAATTCCATTTTAGAGCAGGACCAGATAAACAGACCAGTGTTTATCACGTTAAGGTCCATTTATTATTCAAACTACCAGACTCTGAGCAGGTGCAAAAACATAATAAAAAAAAACCCTTGCCACGATTGGGCTCTTACTAATACATGGGGTATTTTCCTGTACATTACCATTATCCTATTGGGATTCACAGCTGAACACAAAAGTATAACTCCACAGATCTGACCTGGTAATTATTCCCTAGGCGAGACCTCATAGAGGAATCAACCCACTCTGACATTTGTACATAAGTGAGTAGGAGATGAATCAAGGGGATATACATCTCCCTTATAACTGTTCTCCAGTTAGCAGTTCACCTGGTAAACACAGTAACAAAAACCCTAATAGGGCAAGTGGCAAAGATTAGGCTAGAAATATATTTCTTATGGGCTATTATTTAGCTAGAAGTAGAGCAGTTCTATGGCAGTGGATTTGTTCATCTTTCTGATTTTTTTGGGTCGTTGTTGCTGTGAGAGATAAGTGAGCATGCTCAAGTAAAGATCAGTATAGTTAGCCCATTTGTTGATGTCAAAAGAGACTGCTTTTAAGGTGTAGCTAAATACTTTTGAGGGATTGTGTTACCCGTCAAGTTGTGAGAATGCATTGAGAGATGGGGTATTCTCATTTGGTACAGGTATGGGATACGTTATCCGGAAACCCATTATCGAGAAAGCTCTGAATTGAATAGTCTCCCATAGACTCCATTTTCTCCAAATAATCCAAATTTTTAAAAAGGATTATCGGTTAATCTTTATTGGCGGCAGAACCAGCCTGTTGGGGTTATTTGATGTTTATATGGTTTTCTAGGAAACTTATGAAGATCCATATTACAGAAAGATCCCTTATCCGGAAAACCCCAGGTTCAGAGCATTTTGGATAACAGGTCCCACGCCTGTACTTGATAATGCAGTGATTCTGGGCTGCAAGAAATCATTTTGTCTATTCTATCAGGAAATTGAGTCTGCTCCTTTCTGTGTAGATTGTACGCAGGTCCTGAGGTGGATATCTGGAGCTGTGGAGTGATACTCTATGCTTTGCTCTGTGGAACTCTACCATTTGATGATGAACATGTTCCAACACTTTTTAAGAAAATAAGAGGGGGAGTATTTTACATCCCTGAGTACCTTAACCGCTCTGCTGCTACATTATTAATGCATATGCTACAAGTTGACCCTCTCAAGCGTGCCACCATCAAAGACATAAGGTAATGGTTCCTATTATGTAAGAAAGAAGTTAAAAGCAAAACGGATCCTTACATGCTGAAATGAAATACAGAAAAGAGTCAATAAAGATGATAACCAATGCTTAGTACAGGTATGGGATCTTTTATGTGGAAACCCAATATCCTAAAAGCTCAGAATTAAGGCCATCTTCCATAAAGTATATTTTAAGCAAACAAATTCAGATTTTTTAAAAATTATTTTCTTTTTTCTTTTTAAATAATAAAAAAGTACCTTGTACTTGACCCTAACTAAGCTACATGAATCCATATTGGTGGCAAACAATTCTGATGGTCTTTTTTAATGTTTACAGGAGAACTAATAAGAAAAGCCCTGTCTACTACCCTAGATAGTCCCCACTCCCTGCTTCTCCCCGCATAGTACATTACTCCAACAAGTGTCCCTGAATATTATTCTTGCTTATTTATGCAGAGTAGCACAGTGGAGCTCATGGAGCCATCTTCCAGAACTTTGATTTTCCTCGCATCCTCTTCCCTTCGGCAATTCATGGAACTTTTCATGCACAGTTAGTACAAATATCGGACTGCTTCAGCTAAAAAAAAATACCTCAGAAGAAGACCAAAGATCCAGAAGATGGGCCACTTTTTAGAATAATATACAATGCAGGGAGAAAGCAGGGAGGGGGGACAATCTAGGGTAGTGAATGGGTTTTTTTTTTTGGGGGGGTGTTCTTCTTTAAGATAGCTTTAAGGTATAGTGACCAAGATCCCTTCTGGAAATCAGAAAAACTCCAGGTTCCAAGCATTCTTGAAAATAGATCCCATGCCTCAAGGTAAGGACCTGATACCTGTATGAGGGTTCTGGGAGTTGTATTAAAAGAGCAGGTGGGTGACACATATTGCTGTTCTGACTCTTGTCCTATATTTAAGGGTTTGCTTAAAAAGTTTTGCAGGGCTAAATGTGTCCCTGATCTGACCCCAGCCAATGAGCAAAATGTGGTTCAGTCATGATTTTGAGTGATAAATGGAGGAGTGTAATTTTGAGCTCTGTTGTGCTATGCAGAGCCAGTAACCGTGGTAACACATATCAGAGCATGAAACGTGGATTATGGATAATTTCACACATCCTGGATGTGTGAAGTGGATGCCAGTAACATTAAGGAACACTTGTTCACTTTTAGAAACTTTCAGCTGTGATCTGTTGAGTGACCTTTTCCCTTTTGCAAAGAAATCTGCGCTTGATTTCTTGTCAAAAACTATTCTATACACTTGCCACCATTTTTTTGTTTTACCAAAATCTAAAGTGTTTTTTTTTTTTTAATGAAAAGTGTTAGTTTTCAGTAACTGGATCTGTGCAGTTCAGGAAATATATTATATTTAGATACTAACATACCATATGAGACTTTATCTTTGGAAATAAAATGTTCAAGCAAGAGGAGACCTGACGTTTCGGTCAGCAATCTGACCTTTATCAAAGTGATAAAGGTCAGATTGCTGACTGAAATGTCAGGTCTCCTCTTGCTTAAATAAACACCAACGATTAATCTGTAAGTCCTGTGTGTGCGGACCCTTCTTCTATGATATATATATATATATATATATATATATATATATATATATATATATATATATATATATATATATATGAAGGCTGAAGGTGGTTTTATTGCAGTAATGTTTTGCTTTCATGCTATTCCTAAAAAGGGCATTTCTTTCCTCAGAGAACATGACTGGTTTAAACAGGATTTACCCAGTTACTTGTTTCCAGAAGACCCATCGTATGATGCCAATGTAGTTGATGATGAGGCTGTGAAGGAAGTGTGTGAGAAGTTTGAATGTACAGAATTAGAAGTTATGAACAGTTTATACAGTGGTGACCCACAAGACCAGCTTGCTGTCGCCTACCACCTTATAATAGACAATCGAAGGATAATGAACCAGGCCAGTGAATTCTACCTCGCCTCTAGTCCACCAACTGGCTCATTCATAGATGAAAGCACTTTGCACATCCCCCCTGGGGTGAAGCCACACCCAGAAAGAATGCCACCTCTAATAGCAGATAGTCCCAAGGCAAGATGTCCTCTAGATGCTTTGAACACCACCAAGCCTAAACCCCTAACTGTGAAAAAAGCCAAGTGGCACTTGGGAATCCGCAGTCAAAGTAAACCATATGATATTATGGTTGAAGTTTATCGAGCCATGAAGCAACTTGATTTTGAATGGAAGGTGAGTCTTCCTCCTAAAATAGGTAATTGTACATCTAGAATTGAACTCCAGCTGATATTAGAACCACGGACATCCTATAGAATTGTAACTTCTTTTTAGCTTAAATTAAGTTCTTCTTTCTGTGCATTGTGTGTGTTTTTATGTCACTGCACAGGTATTTGGTATTTGGTGGTGCAATTGAGATGCGCACTGCTGCGGTCACCTGTAAGATTTCTACATCATGCTCTGCAGACTGTGGACATTAAACTAATATGCATGAAAAATGCATGTTATTTTATTCATGTAATAATATTTATAGAGAAGGAAACTAGGGAATTATTATTGCCTCTGCAAAAGGTTGGCATGCTATTCTGTTGATTCTGTGCAATCCACAAATCACAAATCCACCTTTAAACTGGCCAAAAATGTAATCATAATGTAATCATACCAAGTTTGAATGCAGAATCCCTCAGACAATTATATCATAGGATGGACTAAGTTTAGGGTGAATACAACTTTATTCTGTTTCAGTGATTCAAAGAAAACTGTGAATGCCATATCTATTTATTATTATTATTATTATTAACATGTATTTATATAGCGCCAATATATTGCGTAGCACTGTAAAGTAAATGTGATTATACAACTAAATCACATGAATTACATACATAGAACATATGGAGTAACAAACATTACAATCAATACAGGTACAAAAAGGAGGAAGGCCCTATGCATAGGCATACAGTCCAAAGGGAAGGGAGTAATACACAAGGTGTGGGAGTGGGCAAGATCGAATTAAGTGGGCGAGAAATGTGGTACTGTATGTGGTGTTGCGTTTGGTAGTTAAGCAGAGTGAGGATAGGCTTCTTGAAAGAAGTGCGTTTTCAGAGATTTCTTGAAAGCAGAAAGGTTGGGAGAAAGTCGGACAGACCGTGGGAGAGAGTTCCAGAGGAGGGGTGCAGCCCTTGCAAAGTCTTGAATGCGAGTATGTGAGGAGGTAATGAGAGAAGAGTTGAGTAGCAGGTCAGTAGAGGAGCGTAGTAAGCGATTGGGTGAGTATATGGAGATGAGTTCAAAGATGTAGGGTGGGGCAGAGTTATGAAGTGCTTTGAAAGTCAGTGTCATTAATTTGAATTTGATGAAAGGTAACGGAAGCCAGTGCAGGGATTGACAGAATGGCGAGGCAGAGGAGGAGCGGTTGCTGAGGTGTATGAGCCTCGCAGTAGTGTTCATTATGGACTGGAGAGGTGACAGTCTCTGGAGGGGGAGGCCAATTAAAAGAGAGTTACAGTAGTCTAGATGCGATATGATGAGAGAGTGAATAAGAATTTTGGCAGCGTCTTGGGTGATAAATGATCGTATTTTGGATATGTTCCTTAGGTGGAAGTGACATGATTTAATAAGTGACTGGATATGAGGAGTGAATGACAGGGCAGAATCTAGGATAACCCCAAGGCACCGGGCCTGGGGAGAGGGGGTGATAGTGGAATTGTTAACTATGATGGATACTTCGGGGATGTTACTGGTGTTAGTTGGAGGAAAGAGAACCATTTCAGTTTTAGAGAGGTTTAATTTAAGGTAGTGTTGCGACATCCAGGTAGAGATAGCGGACAGGCAGGAGGAGACGCGAGTTAGGAGTTCTGGGTTGAGATCAGGAGATGAGAGATAGATCTGAGTATCGTCAGCATAGAGGTGATAGTGGAAACCATACGAATTTATTAATTTGCCGAGGGAGGAAGTATAGAGGGAGAATAGTAATGGTCCCAGGACAGAGCCTTGAGGAACTCCAACAGAAAGAGGTAGGGGAGAAGATGATACTCCATTATAGGAGACACTGAAGGAACGATTGGTGATGTAAGAAGAGAACCAGGACAGGGCTGTGTCACGAAGGCCAAGTGACTGGAGGGACTGGAGGAGGAGAGGGTGATCTACAGTGTCAAATGCGGCTGAGAGATCAAGCAGTATTAGTAGTGAGAAATGATTGTTGGCTTTAGCGATTAAAAGGTCATTTGTTAGTCGAGTCAGGGCAGTTTCCGTGGAGTGTTGTGGCTTAAAATCAGATTGTAGGGGGTCCAACAGGTTATTGTCAGAGAGGAATGAGGTTAGTCGGTTGTAGACTAGGTGCTCAAGTAGTTTAGAGATGAAAGGTAGCAGAGAGATAGGTCGGAAATTGTCAAGATTGGAGGGATCAAGAGAGGGTTTTTTTCAGAATGGGGGTGACAAGAGCATGTTTTAGTTGAGAAGGAAACAGTCCAGTTGAGAGCGAAAGATTAAATAGGTGAGTTAAGGCTTTGATTAGACAAGGATTGGTATTGCGGAGAAGTTTTGAGGGAATTGGATCAAGCGGGCAGGTGGTAAGGTAAGAATAGGCCAGAAGCTTTGAGACTTCCTCATCAGTGACAGGGGTGAAGGAGCACAGGAGAGACTGGGGAGTGTGGAGGGAGGGTGGTGGAAGTCTAGGGGGGTTGAGTAGTGTAATGTCCCTTCTGATAGTGTCAATTTTGTTTTTGAAGTGCTCGGCAATATCTTGAGCAGAGACAGATGTGCATGGAGGGGGTGGAGAAGAGGAAAGGAGAGTGTTAAAGGTGGAGAAAAGTTGTGCTGGTTTTTTAGAAAGGGAGTTAATGAGTAAAGTAAAGTATGTTTGTTTGGCTTGGAAGAGGCTGGTGTTAAAGGAGCGCAGGGCAGATTTGTAGCTCCAAAAGTCTGATTCTGAACGGGATTTGCGCCAGCGACGCTCAAGTGCACGTGAGTGTCTTTGGAGCGCTTTTGTATGAGCAGTATGCCAAGGTTGAAGTGGTTTGGGTCTAGAACGTTTAGTTTTTATAGGAGCAAGCTCATTTAGGGCAGTGGTGAGAGTACTATAGTAGACAGAGGTAT
This sequence comes from Xenopus laevis, assembly GCF_017654675.1. Classification (NCBI taxonomy): domain Eukaryota; kingdom Metazoa; phylum Chordata; class Amphibia; order Anura; family Pipidae; genus Xenopus; species Xenopus laevis. Next base: position 68,026,103 of record NC_054378.1, on the reverse strand, counting down.
CTAGAATATATTCTAACTCCTGGTAACTATATTGTGCACATTCTATAAAAAAATTCAGTGAACTTTAAGGAGAGTTTATTGTGGAAGCTGAAAATACAGAGGACCATATTTTAGAAACAAGAGATCACATTTTATCTAAACTGCATGAATATGTTGGGACATTCTGAGCAGATATCTTGATACAGATTTTTCCTATATATAGTGTATATAGAGTGTTGCTATGATGCCGTAATACATGTTTTGGCTAATGTGGATTCATAGGTTTTAAAAGAAGCAGTTCCTTCACAAAACACAGTTTGCAAAATCACCCCACACAGGCCACTGTGACATGACAGTAGCTCCAGGGTTCTCCTACATTAATGGCAGCAGTGTGTGATAGAAGAGGAGGCAGGACAGATCCCCTGACACTGACTGCATCTATGTGGAGTGCAAGGAACCAAGTCTTATTGCAACTGTGGTCATCTCTGACCAAGTGCAACTGCAGTTGTGCTTCGTAAATGAGAACTCTTATTTTGTGTTAGCGTGCTATAAAAAACCTTTAATTGTGGGAACCTCTTAATCACTAGTATATATTCAAGGGCATCATGGAAGCAGGCCAGCCATTCCATTCCCTGTGCCAGCCCTAATGTACTAGTTGGAAGCAGTATAACATTGACTCTTTTGGCCGGAAGGGGTCCAGTTGCCATAAACAGGTATGCATTTTGATTCGAGCAGTCAAGCCACCCTTCGTCAGATAACATAATGGTTATAATTTATTTAAGTGCAAAACTCCCCCCATTAATTATGAGGGGGTGGGAGATTATAATTATAATTAGTGAATACAATCATACAAGTCCTAACATAATTGCAAAGAAGACCAATAAAATCACCCCCCCCCCAAAAAAAAATATATATACATAATATGCAAAAGACATACCTGTTTTCATATTGCAACATGTTAATTCACTTTTTTATGTAAGCCAGTTGTAACATAAATAATATAGCCGATTATAGCGGACATAATATAGCCAACCAGTATACTGTACATAATATACAGTAGCTGATTAGCATGTTGCAATTTGGAAACAGGTATGCATTTTGCACCCTTTTCTCTACAGGTATATAGTGTGTAATAATAATCCATACCTGTTTTTCTTGTTGTTTAGCCTATGGACATTAAGCACTAATGACTTTTTGGGGAGCTTTTTTGCAATTATTGTGTAATTTTACTCACTAATTAAGTAATCTCTCATCCCCAGATTATTAATGGAAAGAGTTTTGCACGTAAATACCTGTGCTTAGCGCCATTATGTTATCTGATGAAGGGTGGCATGACTGCCCAAAACGTTACCTAATGTTTGCATTCTATGTGGCCAAATAAAATTTGGTAAACACCATTTTCACTTTAAAGCTGTATGTGCAGTTCCTGCTTCACAAAGTATGTACTATAATGATACCACGTCAGGAATCCAGGGAACATCAGCTGCAAATAGTGTGTGGGATGCCTTCACAATTATAGATGCATTTTGATTATCAGTCTCTGAAGCCCACTGACCACTGCACTAGCAGGCCTCTAACATTTCTGGCTACTGAATTGAAGATCTTGCTTATAATTCCCCCAGGCTTATGCAGCTCTTGACATGATTTTAGCTTGTTCTCACATTGCTTAAATACTTCAACTAAAGGGTCTAAGGGTTTATTAAACCCTTGCAAGTTCCTTTCCATGAGAATTAAGCGTCATGTTCATTTTTTTTTTTTTGCACATTATTTAGTATACTATACTAGAACTGTAATTCGAGTGCAGAGGTGAAAGTCTACCAACACTGGAGAAATAAAGACCTTCTTCTGGTTTCTCATAAAAGACGATTTACAATACTTTTTGTTGTGTCTAGTACCATGGCTTATTTTATGCAGTTATCTTAGCTTCTGTCCCTGTCCAGACTATAAAGAATATATGCTATTTTCAACCCTCCCCTATGCCTTCTATCTTTCATCACAGTTGTGAGCACGTCTCCTACACTTATGCTACACCCCCAACCCATCCAGCAGTTACTAAGAACAGTCCTGCAGCAAGAAAGACATTACACTTATTCTCTTAACAGGGGGTTGTCAGCTATAAATGTGCACTCAGACTGTAGGGGATTTTAATAAACCTGTTTGCCGAACAAGTTTTATTATTTTTCTTACAATATCTGATCTTAAAATAGTTTATTAGTTCAACCAAATACTTTTCTCTGCTGCAGACACATCATTCATGATGTTGGTTGTGAAAGATTTATTAAACCTCCTCTACAGTTCAGGGAATATTTTATTTGTAGTGACAATTTTTCTTTTATATATAACCTTAAAGCCAAACATGTAAGGATTTATTTGGGAATTTTGGAATTATTAAAGTACAAATATTTTTTTTACAGAAAACTTGTGTTTGTGACTGTTAGATTTCCTGCATTTCGCTAAATCCTTTTTAATTCTATTCGTTTTTATTTGTTCTTGGTGAAAACTACTATTACCTATGGCAAAATTGTAACAAGTGATTCAATGAATGAATATGAATTTTCCAGCAATTTTCTAAAACAACGTTAGTTTTTTTGTATACATTTGTTCAGAAAGTACCCACACTCTTGTCAAAGCTTCCCTGTAATTGGTGCTTGTTCAAAATATATACAGTATTTTTCAAGAGGGACCAGCACTTGTATTAAATCAACAAATGTTTATTATCACATCACTGTACATCCAACATTTCAGCACTTTTATCCCCCAGTGGGGGCCGAAACGCTGGATGCACAGTGATGTGATAATAAACACTTGGTGATTTAAAATGCGGAGTGCTGATCCCTCTTGAAAAATTCTGTATATATATATATATATATATATATATATATATATATATATATATATATATATATATATATATATATTCTTGCGAAATAAAATAGTTTTGAATAATTGTAAAATGCACAAAAACTGTTTTGTTCCCATCACGAAAACATATCTAGATGTGGAAAATAAACCCATAAGTTTGGAAAATAAACCCAAGACAAGATCGTATTGCCTTTTTGGCAAATTAATGCATATTATCTTATACAAAGCTGGGAGAGTTGCAGTCTAACAGAATCTTTGGTACCATAGATAGTTAATCCTTATCATCTCCATGTGAGAAGAAAGAATCCAGTGACTGGTACTTACGTGAAAATGAGTTTGCAGCTGTACCAGGTTGATAATCGCAGTTATCTTCTGGACTTTAAAAGTATTGACGGTAAGTCAGAAATCTATTTCATTCATGTCTAGTAATTTCGGCATCCAGTAGTTCCTGGGATTTGTAGTTCACTAGCAATTAGATTACTACTGGTTTCACATCATTGACTTGTATCTTTATGCATGAAAGTAAAAAACATTCAACAGATTTACCATCCAAGGAAAGGGTGCTGCTAGTTCCGAAAAAGTTTTCTTGCTTTTAATACTATATCACACGTGCTCTATTTGTATTCAATACAAAGATTCCAGTAGCACAGGCAGACACATGGGCAAAAAGAACCTACAGACAGGGACAAACTGTGATCAACAGGGACAGAAAGAGGGTGACAACGACAAAGACAGGTGCATTGACAGGTCAGGGGGAATTGACTGAGAAAGATAAAAAAAAAAAAAGCAAGATACCTACAAAGGGGAGACAAATGAAATGTCAAGGACAGGCAAAGTCAGGGAATATTTTTTTGTGAATATTTTTTCGCAAATGGTTGTATTGGCCATGTTTTTTCCTGATCGCTAAAAAATAGCTTTCTGTCTTTTGCGAATTCACATTGCAAAAAAATACAGCTCACAAATGGGATGGGTGTTCACATGAGTGCAAGGCATTATATGAAGTTATTGTGCGTGAAAATAGCGTTAAGAGTAATTCAATTTGCAACTTGCGAAAAATGTTTTTCAAAAATGTTATTGGCCACCAAAGTTGTGGTGTAACTCAAATGCAGAATGTTTGCATATATATTGGCGATTTTTGCCATATTTAAAATGCTCTTATGGACATTCACTGGGGCTCATTTATAAACTTCGCCCAGGGCAGATTGTTTATCGCACAGTGAAACGCATTGTTATATATATAAAGTTGGATAAGAGTGTCCATTGCGAATTATTTTTCGCACTGCAAATGTACAGAAGAGCTTAGAGAGAATATTTATGCACACACTCTGCGTTTGAATTATGCCACGACTTTGGTGGTGTAGAAAATATTCGCAAAACAGTTTCGTAAATTGCGAATTTAAGTTACGGTCAACGCTATTTTTGAGCACAACAGCCTTGTACAACGGGCTCACTCACACAAACAGCCATCTCATTTGTGAGATTGTACAGTATGTGTAATGCGAATTCGCAAAAAATAGAAAGATGGGTACAGCAGTGCAATATTTTAGCGTTCAGGAAAAAGCATGTGCAGTACAACTATTTGCGAATAAATATGCATTATGCTAATTTTATAAATTGCAATTCTATTTGCACACTCTTATCCAGCTTCAGAAATATAACCATGCGCACGGGAAGTATATTCATTGTATGAACCAATCTGCCCTGCAAACATTTTTTTTAAATGAGCCCCAGTGTGTTGTAAATTAAACCTGCCAGTCACTACATTAGGTTACAAGTGGGGCTAATCTCATTTCATTAGCCACTTTGTGGGACCTGACTACTGGTCTGAAAACTTCCCAATGTAATATGTGGTTTCATGCTTTTGCAACTTTGTATTCCAGATGAAGTAATGGAACAAAAATCAGGTTCTTCAACCCCTCAACGTTCTTGCTCTGCAGCTGGCCTGCACAGACCGCGCCTGAGTATTGATTCAACCACATCAGACTATTCAGCGCCAAGTGGACCTCTCTTTGGCTCTTTCTCAGGCAGTTTTAGTTTAGTTAACCCTCGCTTGGGGAGCCATACCATGGATTTCTTTGAAATGTGTGCTAGTCTGATTACAGCACTGGCTCGTTAACAAGCCGTCATAATTTGCACAGTATGTTAGAGAGCACTGTGAATATTTTATTGACGCTATTCTATTGCCTTGGGAATTGTGTACAGTGCAAGCTTTTAAGCACCTAGACACCGCAAACCCTAAAAAAGCTGCTATTTATTGTCCTTATAATTAGAATTATACTGCAGAATGGGAAGTGACATCGAAACAATCCAGGATAATTATACTAAACTACAACTTAGTTACTCTTCAGTGTGCTAACCTATTAACGAAAATGACGTGTATTTATTTGGATATTATGATAGTAGAGTTATGAAAAGCAGCTTTTATTTTTATAAGAATATTGCTCTCATTATACACGGATGAAGTTGCCTTTTTGATTTATTGTATAGTATTTGTATTCTGCAATTAACAGAGGTGTAAGAGAAAGAAAAGCTGTAGTAAAATGTATTTCATTAATTAATGTTTTTGTGCTAAGCATCTATACAGTAAAGGGTTACAAATGCTGCTTTTGATGTATCACTTTTTATGTTTCACTATTGAATTATTTTGATATGATTACCCTGAAAATGTTATTATAGGGAATGTGCAATGATACTGCAGGCGCAGGGTGTACAGAGTGTGCTGCTGTTCATTTCCAGGAGGCTCTTTAACAGCTTGAAATGAAGGTTGGTTCAACCATGCAAGTCGGGTAGTAGCTTATAACTGATAAAAGTGCTTAATTGATCAGCAAGGGTCATTGTTTACACCTCTGCTCTTCCTAAAAGGAATCATATATACACCCTCAATATGTAAGTTTAAATTTTGTTGAAGTAGACCCAGTACAAATCTCTACCATTGCAGCAAACAATCGCAGCAGGTTACAATTCTGCTGTAGACAGAGCTTCCTTGTGCCAAGGGATGAAATGCTACAAGCATTTGTTTTGTTAGTGCTATGTTATCTGTATATATTTTGTGTATGTTTTGCTAGAAAGTAGGCTCACCTACCAAAATGCAGCTATTTATTGTTTAAGAACCGCATTCTGCACTTTTTGGGGCAGATTTATCAAAGGTCGAGTTATGTGAATTTTTCTCTTATAAATTCTAATTAACTCACAACTCAAATGGGAGGTTATTTATAAAAAAAAAACCCGTCAACGTGTAATATTAGATTGAATATGAACAACCTGAAAATTTGAATCAAATTCAAATCGAGTTTGCGAATGGTTCAGCGGACCTCTGCCATTGACTTGTAAATTAAAGGGATACAGACACCAGAAATTATGCCTTTTTTTACATCTATCATAAATTTGACTTGCATGCTACTTATAATTTTGCCATAAAGTATTTGCCCAATGCTTTTACTTTACCTATCTGACTCCCTGTGTTCGTCTATGAGGAGGCTGCCATATTTGTGCAGCAGGAGTCCATTAGCATTAGAAACTCTAACTGACAGGCTGATATGGGACAGTCGGGTTGGCAGAACATTCAGGTTTAGGAACTTCAATGAACAATTACTTACAGAAACAAAACTCTCAGCAAAAAACAATCAGCATGACCTATAGGTAACTTTTACATTTAATGTACATTCATATTTTAAAAAGTTGTTTTTTAGTGTCAGTATCACTTTAACTTGGCAGGTTTTTATTCAAATTAGAACTGTTTTCGGGGTCCAGATGTGATAAATCTCACATTCAAATTCAAATAGGAGTTGATGATTTAAAATTCAAATTTGTGAGTTTTGACCAAAATTTTTTTTTAATAGAATTATAATTCACCATTCAAATCTTAATAAATTTGCCCCTATATGTCTCACCAGTGCTCTTTAACACATCAAAGAGAAAATGAAATTTTATGATATAAAAGAGGAATTCCATTGTACTATTGTCAATCTCCAGTTTGTTGTTGATCAACTGAACAAAAAAACCCCACAGATAAATATAGATGGCAAACAACACTGCAGAGAGTCAGTCTGACATTATACCTGTTTTATACTAAACACGTGTGTGAATATTAAGTGCACAGTTTTTTTAGGAGCAGGTGAATCCAGTAAAGTATAGTTTATTGTTTATTCTACAGTTAAAATCCCATCATGCTTTAGATCTTGTATAAAAATGTTGGGTACCATGGTTACAGCAAGATACCCTCAAGAGAGGCATACTTTTTAATGCAGATTTTTCATGAGCAAGAGTCGGTTAATTCATTCCAATACAATATTCACATTCATCTTTGATGGTATATATATGAAATGTGTCTTATGAAAAGGTTCTTTATAATGATCCTCTAACTTGGTGTATGCAGTTATCAGTCTTACTGTGAACACACTGGCATTGTGCTCCCTCTTTCAATATATGGTGAAAAAAATCCAAATACCTTGACTTTTTCAAATTTAAAAAAACTTGAATTTGTGAGTTTACAAACTCGAAAACTCAAATTAAAACTTGAATTTAAAAAATGGCTTGAACAACTCCCATTGATTTCTACGTGAACGTGCCAGCTTTTAGATTGCGATTATTTTACATTTGAGTTTTTTTATTCGCTTAAAAATACCAGATATTCAAGTTTTTGAAAATATAATTCGAATTTTTGAGTTTTTGTTCAGAAAACTTTGAATTGTGGCAAAAATTCAAATTCAGACCTTGATAAATCACCCCATAGTGTCACCTTTTACTTGTAGCTTTAATAAGTGTATACTTTTGTTGGGAAAGTATAGTGTGAAAACAGCAACATCTAGTGGCTTTTTAAGATAACTGAAATTCTTTATGCCAAAAAGCACTTGAAAAGAATCAGATCAGCTGCAGAGAAGTCGGATGCAGGGCAAACATTGGTATAGAAGCAAATCTAAGTCCTGCCCCTGACAGCAATCGTATGATACTTATGTCTGACAACACTAGTGACAGTCTCCCACTGAAAATCGTACGATCGGCAATACACGCAGAGATATTATCGGCAGGCGACAGAAATTTTCTAACCTGTCCGATCGACCAAACGACCGATCTCCGACGGACGAAAAATGTCGGGACTCTCCACACATGGTCCGAAAATCGTACGAATCCACGATTCGTACGATCGGATCTTTGCGTCTATGGCCAGCTTTAGTTTGTTAAGAGCGAGTAGAAGATCTCAGAACTCAGAAGGGTATTATCTTTCACCAGTATTCACATCCACAATTGAAATAGCGGTTATATTTACAAAGTTGTTCATGGCGGTAAAATTGTTGCTACCTCATAATCAAGTAGTGATTCAGTCATCTCTGGGCTAGTGATCATGCACTGATTCAATTGTCTCTAGGCTCATGATCACAAAACTGCAACAATTTAAGAAAGAGTGGATTTTTAAATAATGGTAGGATTGCCAATATAAAAGGTGTTTCCAGGCATGTTGTTGCTAAGGATCAGTTCACTGATTTTGGGTGTCAATTATGCACACCTCCATAGTTACCTGTTGCATTAGACCTCAAAGCAGGCCTATGACTGCTGTTGCCAGAGTCTTATTCTTTAAGGCAGTGATCCCCAACCAGTAGCTCGTGAGCAACATGTTGCTCTCCGACCCCTTGGATGTTGCTCCCAGTGGCCTCAAAGCAGGAGCTTATTTTTGAATTCAAGGCTTGGAGGCAAGTTTTGGTGCATAAAAACCAGGTGCAGTGCCAAACAGAGTCTCAATGTAGGTTGACAATCCACATAGGGGCTACAAAATGGCCAATCACAGCCCTTATTTGGCACCCCAGGACATTTTTCATGCTTGTGTTGCTCCCCAACTTCTTTTACTTCTGAATGTTGCTCACGGGTTCTAAAGGTTGGAGATCCCTGCTTTAAGGCTTGGAGTGCAATTTTTTTTGGGTGAAGTTTTAGAAATAGTACATATACCTAAGCACAGTGTAACATGTAGGCCAAGTACTAGAACAGAGTTTTGCTTTTTTTTAGGCTAGATTTTGGCTCATACAATAAGCAGCTTGCTGTTGCCATAAGGAGAACACTACACTCGATTTGAACAATCTATATACAAAGTTGTGTTTTATTACTAAGATTTATATAGCTTGCTGTGTTCATTATGATTTAATAAGCACCTCAACATATTTATATAACTAGGTAAAAATGACACACGTATATAACAATGTATTGTACAGTATACCTTTGTGAAAACTCTGTGCACAAAACATGTGGTTTCTCGTATGGCCTCTTCCTTTGGGCAAAGACAATTATTGAAAATGCCTTAAAAGTCAATATATGTGAATTTCAATCAGGATTATGTGTCATTCTGTTTATGCTAAATGTTATGTATAACCATGTAACATTGAACTGGATTAAACCAAATCTAATAGGTATCTGCGCTTGTGCCTTGGGCTTGTACATCTTTGTCTAGTTCCAAATTGTTTTGTAGATTTTATACAAAGTGTTGATTCATAAATGATAATGTACAATACAAAGATTTACTGAAAACATCTGTTTTGCCATTAAAGTGTATAAGTGTGAAGAGAATTCCTGTTTTTTGTGCCTGTTTTTGTTTAGCATTATTATAAGGAAGTATTCTGCGGCACTGCATGCTTTTATAATGTCAGTATATCATTCATCTTTTATTGTCAGTATGTCACTATGTGTAGCTATGTGGGCCACAGCAGTTTATGCATACGTTGTACAAACTTTGTAACTAAAGGTGTCTTTTTTTATTAGAGTGACAGTTCATTTGTGCAAAACAGGTTTTCCCAGGGGGTTACCGTATATACTCGAGTATAAGCCGTCCCGAGTATAAGCGAGGTACCTAATTTTACCTCCAAAAACTGGGAAAGCTTATTGACTCGAGTATAAGCCTAGGGTGAGAAATGCAGCAGCTTCTGGTAAGATTTGAGGGTTTCTGCTCCCATTGGAGGTGCCGGCGCCTCGTTTTTGGATGCCGGCAACCATTCTAGGACGCCGGCGACTATTCTTGGATGCCGGCGACTATTCTTAGACGCCAGCGACCGTTTTTGTGCTTGACCCGAGTATAAGCCGAGGTAGACTTTTTCAGCACATTTTGAGTTCTGAAAAACTCGGCTTATACTCGAGTATATACGGTATATGTTGGAATGCTGTGGTAATTTGTATATATATATATATATATATATATATATATATATATATATATATATATATATATATATATATATATACACAAATAAATGATGATACACTAATTTAAAGTTGCAGACATATATAACATTTTACTGTGCACTTTTTAGTTTCCCTAGTCTTGCTGTGGCAAACCATAAGATTATAGGAAATGAAAGGAAGGTACAGGTATGGGACCTGTTATCCAGAATGTTTGGGACCTGGGATTTTACAGATAAGGGATCTTTCCGTAATTTCCAAACCTTAAGTCTACTAGAAAATCAATTAAACATTTATTGAACCCAATAGGATTGTTTTGCATCCTATAAGGATTCATTATATTTTATTTGAGATAAAATACAAGGGGCTGTTTTATTATTACAGAGAAAAAGGAAATACTTGAAGTATTTGATTATAATTGAGTCTATGGAAGACGACCTTTCCGTAATTCAGAGCTTTATAAGATTTATTATTCAGAAAAATGCATTTACAGAGGTTGACACAGAAAACACATCAGCTCTTCTTAAGATCACAAACAATGGCCAGTCTTTTGCCCTTTAGTGAAACTCTAGCTGAATACATTGTATCTGTAAAAAAAAATAAGGTAAGATTCACATCCTGGAAGTTTCACTGGATCAACTACCAGTTTGGCAGGTTATATATAGACTTACAAAGTTGAACTTGAAGGACATGTGTCTTTTTAACCTAACTTACTATGTTACGCATTGAATTAATTCAAGGAAGAAAGATAATGTCTGTTGGAGAAATGTGGCTTCCACACTTTATGGTTTCATTTATTTGAAGGGTCAAACTCCAGGAAGTTAAAGGGGCTGTTCACCTTTAAGTTATTTTTTAGTATATTACAGAATGACAAAGTTTAAGCTGACCATTTTTTATTTTTTTTTAATTATTTGCTTTCTATACCTTTCCAGTTTAAATGGAGGTCATTGACGCCCTCTAAAAACTAATGTATTGTTGTTACTCATCTTTCTACCCATATTCCAGTCACTCATTCAAATCAATGCATGGTTGCTAGGGTAATTTGGTCCCCAGCAACCACATTGAAATTGCAGACTGATTAAAACAAGATTTTTGATACTCACCGTTAAATCTGTTTCTCTGTAGTCAAAATGGGGACACAGGGAATGATGGGGTTAAGCTCCATCCTCCGGAGGCAGGACACTTGAATATTAATTTAAGTGGGCGTGGCTATCAGGCTTACCCCCACACACCAGACAATCCTATTCAGTTTGTTCCAAAGCTGCGAACGGAACTTTAACTTGCACTTTAAACGTAACAGGTACAACAGATAACCTGAGGATTAAATGGAAAACAAATAGTAGCTCGCCTAAGGGCGGGAAGCCCTGTGCCCCTTTTGACTACAGAGAAACAGATTTAACGGTGAGTATCAAAAATCTTGTTTTCTCTGTCGTCTTAGGGGGACACAGGGAACGATGGGGACTTAAAGCAGTCCCAACTACAGCGGGGTGGGAGAATGCTTATTTGAGTGTTTAACCCTTTAAGTACGGGTTGCAACACCTTTCGCCCGAGGGAGGCCTCGGCGAAAGAGAATCTCCCGTGAGCAGGACACTTAAAAAACTGAATAGGATTGTCTGGTGTGTGGGGGTAAGCCTGATAGCCACGCCTACTTAAATTAATATTCAAGTGTCCTGCCTCCGGAGGATGGAGCTTCGTTCCCCGTGTCCCCCTAAGACGACAGAGAAATTGAGATATATATATATATATATATATATACACACACATATATATATATACACACACACACACACACACACCAGGCAACTTGAACATTTCCAAGCCAATCCAGTCAACTCTTTTAGAAGGGTGTTATATATGCTCTGTTATAAAGAACATGGTGATAAACATATAGAACCGAGTGTTGTCCTATGTATGACTCCCACTCTTTCAGCCATTTATCTTTAAATCAAGCACTTACATAAAATCAAGGCGTTCAACTGCAACATGTCCATCTAGAAAAGAAAGTATATATTTTAATTTTTCACAAAGCTAGACAAAGCTAAAATGAAAGGGATACTGAATTTGCCAACATAAAATTAAATATTTTAAATATCTAAAGAAGAATTGTCTATATTATAGGCACTTTTAATGGGCCATCATAAGTATTATGAGTGATCTGTATCAGTAGTGATGCAAAGCCTCTGCTTTATATCTAGAAAAGAACATTATGCAGGGCAACTACATTTAGTTGTTTTCCTGTATAAATATGAAGCAATGACTTGAATTTGGCAAACTCCACTCTTATACATACTCCCTATATTATCATCTGTTATTGCTGCACAGCATCTCTGTATTGGCCGTGCGTCACTTTAAAGCTGGCCCTATCGAGAGCATCACAAACAATTATCAAAAAGAGCAAACAAAATTAGTCCATGAAACAATAAAACAGAATGGTTTAACTCACATTTTCCAGCAGCATTTCGACAGATAACCTTATTTTCATCTGCATTGTCTATAACCTCAAGTTTTTCTCCAGGCTTTACAGATAAGTCAGATTTACTTTTTGCTGAACGAGGAGCCATTTTATTGACAACAGCAACTTTGAGGACAACAATATCTTTCGTATACTAGAAAAGCAAGGTCCACGGTTTCAGTTCAAATTATCAATAAATTAGTGTAAATTGCTAACTTTCCTTAAAATAAATTACATTTGTGCATTGTAAGCTTAAATTCTAAAAAATTTACATCAAAACTAAAAATACTGCAATTATCTTAAATTTGATAAAACTAACTGGAGCAAGTAAAATGGTACCTGGAGTTACCCCATAAGTAATAAAATGCACTAAATTTGCACTGGAGCAGAACCCCATGGCAACCAATAAGATGTTTGCTTTTAAATAGGTGATAAAAAATGCTGCCCTCTTATTGGTTGCTATTGGTAACTGCTCCTGGGCAAACTTAGAGCCTTTTATTACATAACCCCCTAAGTGCCTAAAATATAAAAAAAAAATGATTTATCTAATCCCAAGTCACGTCTGGACTCCTCCAAACACCACAAGTCTCCAATTCCATCCAGTATTAAATGCAAATACATAACCTATGGCTTTTAAACGAGGGCTTACATATGGAAATGGAGTGGGTAATCAAAAGGAAGGAGAAGTAGTGGTTTCTCTTTCTTTACTCACAATTTCCATGTATATGAAAAACTAATAACTTTTGAGGCAAATTATGTCTTCTCAGAAATTCAAAAATATATTCCCAGTCAATTCTCAAAATTAAAAAATCACTTTTTATTCATCATAAATATTAAAAAGTAGGCATACAGACCAATTGATGCTCCGCCTTACGCGTTTCGCACCCACAGGCACTTATTCATAGGTATGAATAAGTGCCTGTGGGTGCGAAACGCGTTAGGCGGAGCATCAATTGGTCTGTATGCCTACTTTTTAATATTTATGATGAATAAAAAGTGATTTTTTAATTTTGAGAATTGACTGGGAATATATTTTTGAATTTTTGATTTGAGTGCCCTTTGGAGTTGGGGGCTATATTCCAGCACTTTTGGCCCTTTTTGACAGGCCTGTATAGACTGCAGCAGTTGAGTAGTAAAAAATTTTTTTTGAAATTATGTCTTCAGTCAGCCTAACAGTGAACGATAAGTGAGACAGAGGGAGAAATGAGTTCTGTACACTATAAAGATAATTGTGTGTACATAACCTATGGGCTTACAAATACAATTTCTTTATAGATTATGTGGTCCCAAGATCCCCATACCTTAAACTTCTCACGGAATTCTCTCTCTTGTTTGGAAGGTTTAATTTTCTTCTTTTGCTTTGCACCTCTGAGAAAATTGATATTTTCCATTTACTATCTCATCTATCAAATGTGAATATTTTCCAAAAATGTCACATAACACTAATACAATATTGATGTTTTAAACACTCACTGAATAACCTTCAGACAATAATCAGATTACAGGGATAATTTTGCATTTCACATTTGCAAAAATGATTTTACTGGCTCTGTAGAGCTCCTTAACCTGATTAGAATGAGAAGTTGAACTGAAAACAACCAGACCTTCTGGAAGAACACACCTGTATTATTCTACTTGTAAGAGCTCCATGGAAGAGGATTCCAACTTGTTGTTTTTTTTTGTTTGTTTTTTTTTACCCATGAGCAACATTCAGATGTACTGAAAAAAAGGGTTGGGGAGCAACACAAGCATGAAAAAATTTCCTGGGTGGTGTAAAATAAGTGCTCTGTTTGGCAGTACACTTAGTTTTTACACAACCAAAACTCACCTCCAAGCCAGGAATTAAAAAATAAGCACCAGCTTTGAGGCCACTGAGAGTAACATCCAAGTGGTTGGTGAGCAACATGTTGCTCATAGGCCACTGGTTGGAGACCATTGATGTAAGGGTTTATTTATAAATATATAATATGGTAGCTTAATTCTTGGTTTAATATTCACTGTGAGCTTCTGTATCAAGTTAAATTGTCTACACCCTTACCATGGATCCAAAATAATCCATTCATACACTAATTTTGGTCAGCTCATAATGAGAAACAAACACTAGTGAAGCAGCCATGAAATCTACCTGCAAGGTAGTGTCTTCTGCCCATATTGTGTATGGGACATTAACACTGGGTGGGGGGGGGCACACACTGAGTGTGGGGTATCTATTGCAAAAAATCTATTCAGATTTTTAAGGCTGCAGAATATATATTATGTAGATACAGATATAAGTACAGAAATAAACATTAAAGAGATATGGATATCTCTATTAGTGGATATATTTAGATGCAAGGTCTTTACAAACTGATGCAATCCAAGGAAGCTTCTACATTCATATTATTTATCATGCTTACACTTGGCCATTATATACCTTGGGTTTCTATTTTCCAGATAGCTATATGCAGTTTTCTCCACTATTATACAAGATGCTGCACAAAAACTTACTTTTTGTCAATTGCAGTAATTGTTGTAGAATAAAACTCATTCTCATTTGGAAACTCATCTGTTGATGATGGCCAAAAAAAAGGGGTATTAAGCATATGCAGTGTATAATATATTATGAACATATTTTTGGGAATTGTGGAATTGCTAAGATAGCTATTCATTAACCAACCAATAAGGTATTTCCATCCTAAACTGATAATTATTGGCAATTCAGCTATCCATTTGGGATTTTGCAGGAATGTTCCTTGCACCCACCTAGAAGGTAGCTTGGTAAATGAAATTTTCTGTCTGGACAGAATGGAATCAGTCCAATGTCAAACCACCCCAAGAATACTTTTGTGACAAGATGGTTGGGCAGTATGGTTTAAATCGGCAAAACTGTGTAACTAAATCAGAGTATGTTAGACTGACCAAATAATGTAAAGTCTTTCTAAATAACCGGATCAGTGACTAGTTTGGACACTCAGAATGCATAATACATTTTATGATTTTTGAATTTGCAGTTTTATACTTTTGTGTCTATATGTGGCCCTAGAATTGTTGAACTGGAAATATAACCACATTTGGGTGTTTACTGTGTTGGTTATGCAATGAAATATTTCAGATTTCTTTTTTTATAATGCTGCAAGAATAAGTGTATCATAATTCAGCTATTACTTACATGAATCTGTTGCTGCAGATGTACTTTTTCTGTATCACAAAGAGAGCACAATTTATAAGAAAGCAGTGTTTAGATTTTACATAGAGCTCTAGTTACCATAATAATTGTTGATACTGATATAGTTAGTCACAGAATGATATCACATTGTAGTCTATTATTCCCTACATAATTTATTTAGTCATTAAAAACATTGTAAATACAAGTGAAGACAATACCAATCCTTGCAGTAAACCCCTTAGAATCCTAGTTCAATTATTTTTATTCATTTTTTATTCTTTTTTATTCATTGCCAACAATCCCCTCTACAAGAGTCAGTTCTCTATCAGCGTAGAAACAGCAGGAGTATAAAACCATTCTAAATATTCAAAATAATATTAGATTTCCTCCATACCATTGCTACGAATCCAGATGAAAGTTTGCGATAATCAGAAATAATAGCTTGGTTAAAACAAAACTAATCCCCTTATGTAGGTCTCTATAAAATATATATTACATAAAACAGCTCATATGTAAAACCCTGCTTCATGATATAAAAGTAGTATTGCCATTGGGTAATCATAAGTAGAAAATTGCCATTTTAAAAAAATAAGGGCTGCAGTTTGGTAAGATTCGTTAATATGCCACTCAATTTGATATAAACTGTTGCGTTAGTATTAATTTAGGGATATAGTTTTCAGGAAAACTATTCCCCTGAACATTGCATATTTTTATATCATAAAACACTGCTTCATCTAAATAAACCATTTTATAAAAATATACTTTTCTAGTAGTATGTGCCTTTGGATAATTCTAAATACAGAATAACCATTGAAAATACCAATGGCTGGCTTCCATTGAAAATAACCATTGAAAATTCCATAGGGCTGGCTTCCCACACAAAATCATCCAAAGGTTCCACCATTACTTCCAAGCATGTATGCCCCGATCTTTCCCAATATACTGTACTCTTTACCCAGCAATCCATCCATGCCCCTGCAAATGCAGCAGAGAAAATCTACTAAAAACCTGACCAGTAATACCCCATTATTGAATGCTTAGTTAAATAATAGCTAATGTCTTCAGGTGACTCAGAGCAAGAATTTGGGAACACTGGAAAAAAAACACACATGTACAAATGTAGCAGAATGAACTCTTGTGCTATGCATAGCTGGCATAGTCTAACATATAGAAATCTTGTCTAACTAGTTTACTGACATATCTGAAATAACCAAGGAGGCTTATATGAAAAGGTAGAAAAAATGTTAAGGGTCATGTCAAGCAAAAATAAACATTCAATTGGCTTCAAGGTTTTATCATTCCTATGAGCTGTTACATGTCAAAGATACTAGACTATATATTTTTTTAGAACAAGGGAATGGGTAATACACCCATAGCCAGTATATTAAATCACTTTTTCCCCAAAATGGGGCTCTAATTCATAAAATAATGAATTGGTCCTTTCTTACTTAATGCTATCTCGCTAGGACAATTGTTGGGCTTACATTTGCTAGGGAGCAAAACTGCCAATAATAAGTATTACCTGAAAGGTGGATCACTTTAACCAAAGAATCTATTTCATACATATTTCAATTGGATCTATTTTTTATACCAAACACCATGGCAATTTAGACCTACAGTATGGCAAAGGATTCTTTTTAAGTTGTTTTAAGAACAACACAACAATATAAACTTATATAATACAGCAGCCATATACATAGTATATATAGTTTTTTGCCAATAGTGCATTACAAAACATTATTAATTAACAACATATTGACAAATTAAAATATCCAACACATCTCAATCTCATAGAAACATTATGGATGGTGTGAGATGAATGTGTGGAAGCAACATCTAGAAAGTTAAAGAAAATAGGAAAAATACAATTAATTCTAATGTGGAAATAACAAAAAAAAAAAATCATTGTTACTGACCCAGCTGATTTAACGCTGATTTCATCCCAGGTGTCCACTGACATATCTGCATCTTGAAAAAAAAATTAAAAACATTAATTAAACTGCAATAACTTCACACGGATAATTGGGATTTAAAAAATAAAGAAAAGTTGTCCATCATGATCAACCCTTCAGTGTATTTCCCAGCATCACTCAACCAAATCAAGAGTGCCAACTGCTCCTCTCTCTGTATTATAAATTGAGATGTGGTAAATAGCAAAAGTTAGGTAGAAGGTACTCTAATTATTAAATATATAGAAGACCCCCACCTAGATGTTCCATTTTGCAGCACAAAGACTTGCACCTACAGCAGGGCAGAGTGCATGGTACAGAAAAACATGGTAGCTTGTGCCTGTAAGTAAATGAGCCCTCTAGAATGTTCGAAAATAATAACGTGAAACACACACACATATTTCAGGTACATAGCATATAGAAATACACAAAGCAACATCGGTGACAAATATACTTACACCCATCTGAAGTGAAAGATGCACCCAAGGATGTCCCACTATTTAAAAACATAAATTAAACAGGTTATCCCAAGGTTTATGACACATTGGGTGTGTTCTCAGCCAGTGTATTTCAGGAAGTAGAGAAACACAAACCCCTGACCAAGAATTTTATCATTAGCTTTAATGGAAACTGCCTGTAACAATTTTCCAAGCAGCTCCTAATAAAGGTTTGTAAAAATAAATAGGAGGAGTATACGCCCCCTGTGCCAAGTGGCTAAAGCTCGGCAGTACTCACCATTCCCTTAAATGACCAACATCATCATATTGACTATCTTGCTGTAAAGGTTGGCTCAAATAGATCAGATGCTCTTGCTTCACATTGACTGAAGAAACAGAAATAAATCCATCTAAAAAAAAAAAAAAAAGAGTCATCAAAATATTATTTGCAGGATATTGTAGATTAGAACATGGGGTTCAGCAATAACATAGATAAAAGCGGAAAGATTTGTTTTATACAGTACTACTTACAGTTTCCTTCTTCATTTTTTGCTAGCCACATCCCCGCAGGACAATCCATGATTTCAATGATTTCAATATTATGTCCCTTCTTCAGAGAAAGCATGTCTTTCCCACCTTTGTAGTCTTCTGTAGCAGTTGTACTGTAAAATGCATTTTCTGACCCAGAAATCTACATGGGCCCAAAAGGGGGAAACATAAACATTAAACATTGACACATTTACATTTTGCATTTAAACAAATGAAACAAAAAATCCCCACACTAAACAGGTTTTCCATTTCATATTCAGTCACTTCCCCATTGCAGACCTGCAAGGTACATTTCTTTAATTTACTTGATGAGTACAGAATCACTTTACTCAAAAATAGCTCTGTACTCTTTCTACAGCTCCACTCTGGGGACAAGAAGTTCCAGAAAATGAGTTTTATGTATTCCATTCTGCTTCCTCTATGTCTATGGCTACTACTAGATAGATTTTGACCAAAGTGATGCCTGACTAATTACGTACATTTTACGATGGATTTGAATGAAAGTGCAGCCTTCTAGCTGGATTTTCTAGATTCCTAAATATTTAATCAAAACTATTTAGATTGCATACAACTGTAAAACCCTGCTTCATGTAAACAAGCCATTTTCAAAATAATATACTTTTTTAGTAGTATGTGCCATTGGGTAATCATAAATAGAAAATTGCCATTTTAAAAAAATAAGGACAACCCCCTGGGATCATAGGATTCATGGTGCTCACAAACATTACAAACAAACCATATATGTTAGGTCACATGAGCCAATTAACAGACAGAGTTCTGTCTTTTGCTTCAACACTTCTTCCTGTTACAGTTAGAGTTGTAGTATTTCTGGTCAGGTGATCTCTGAGGCAGCACACAGACCATCACAAAATGGTGGCTCAAGGCAAGAGATGTAAAAGGGCAATATTTACTTAAATATATATTCCAGTTTGACCAGATTCTATAATATGTCACATCATTTGATATAAATTATCTGTTGCTCAAGTATTCATTTTGGGGGTATAGTTTTCCTTTAAGTTTTCTAATAACCCTGGAATAGACACAGCTGCCCCACACACAAATAAAACTGTTGCTCCATCATTGCTTACCCCTAGCCCAATCGCTTTGTATAAATTCATTCCGATTGCTGGTGACCTAGAACACATATTTATGGGTACCACAAAAGGTTGATATTTTAAGTGTTTCAAAATATAATGAATTCTAATAAAAATAAGAGCACAAATAATATTTTTGTTCTCCCCAGTTATACAATGGTTATATTATCCCTTCTAGGGGAAACAGTATAGATTGTAATATAAAGTTTAATAAACAAGTACAACAAAGCAGCACCAGAATATTTACCTTGTATTTTTTTCTAAAATCAAGTTGTTTTTTGTAAATTTTCCCATCTTTAGGTTTTGGTTTCTTTTTGGATGTCTCTGTACTGTTGATATATTTTACATCATCAGCATAATCAGACCTTAAGGCACATTGAAAAGAACACTGTTTATAAGAGTTACTGTATCTTTGGTGAGAAAAATTAATAAAACTCTTGCTCTGCTTCTGTGCCAACAACACATTCATTGGGGCAAATTCACTAAGCGCCGAAGCGCCGAACGCTAGCGTTTGGCATTTTCGTTACTGCGCAAATTCACTAACGAACCCTGGCGAATTTTCGCTAGCGACATAACTACGCAAATTCACTAACTTGCGCAGTGTACTGAACGCTACCTTTTACGCTAGACTTCCTTCGCCACCTCAGACCTGGCGAAGCGCAATAGAGTAGATAGGGATTGTTTCAAAAAAAGTCAAAATTTTTTCTAAGTCCCAAAAAACGCTGGCGTGTTTTCTACATTATGGGTGATGGGCTGAAAAAGATCGAATTTTTTTTGGGGCTCCCCTCCTTCCCCCCTACATTTCCTGACTCATGGCAACTTACCTAGACAGTGGGCACATGTGTAGGGCAAAATAAAAATTTTATTTGATGATTTGAAGGTTTTCTAGGCATTTGTAGTGCTGATACATATTCCTCCATTGAAATTTGAATTTCGCGCCGTATGCAAATTAGCCTTCGCTAGCGTAACTTCGCTTTACATAGCGAATCAATGCTAGCGCAACTTCACAACCTTACGCTACCCCTGAGCGCAACTTCGGATTTTAGTGAATTTGCGGAGCGCTGGCGAAACTACGCCTGGCGAAGTGCGGCAAAGTGCGGCAAAGTTGCGCCTGGCGCAACTTCGCATCTTAGTGAATTTGCCCCATAGAATGAGGAAACAGAGCAAGAAAGAAATAATTAATGATCCATAACATTATAGGTTAACACTACACCCAAATGTCAATTTTATATAAATGTGCATCTTGAAGTGTAGGGTAAGGTATTTGTCAGTTGTCAAGGATTCTTCATTTGATGGTTCATCTAAAAGAGAACAAACTATATATATGGCAATTTTAAGGCATTTATTGCTCTTAAAAAAGAACTAAACCCTAAGATTGAATATGGCTAAAAATGCCATATTTTATATACAGAGATTATTGCACCAGCCTAAAGTTTCAGCTTGTCAATAGCAGCAATGATCCAGGACTTCAAACTTGTCACAGGGGGTCACCATCTTGAAAAGCGTCTGCGACACTCACATTCTCAGTGGGAAGTTCAGCTTAGGGGTTGTCACAAATTTACAAGCAGAAAATGAGGTTGGGCTTTAATATAAACTGATGCTACAGGGCTGATTATTAAATTCTGATGCTAGTTGCACTGGTTTCTGTAATGTCATGTTGTAATTATCTGTATTACATATTAATCTGCCTTATATTGTGACATTTATATTCTATATGTACTGTATATTTTGAGTCAGTCCCTAGGCTCAGTAACTAACGACATCACAGAGCATGTGCAGTGAATCAGCAGAAAAGAAGATGGGGAGCTACATGATCATCTTTGGAGGGACAGGTCTCCACAGATAAAGGGTTGTGGTTGCATTGGGCTGGGTGTGTGTCACGATCGCAGCCCGGAGCAGTTCCAGGAGCTCAGGGCGGCACGTCCTCCCCTGCCGGCGTCGCTCCCAAAATGGCGGCGCCCATGGCCGCCACGTGGGTAGCGGCGCTGGCGCGATGACGTCAGCGCGCCGACGTCGGCGCAAGGATGCCAATGACGTCACAATGGCGCCAAATTCAAAATAAAAACGCTACCAAGACGCCAGAATGGCGCCCAAGTATAGGAAACTTTCCCTGAGGTTATCCTGGGTTCTCTGTGTGCTACTTTTGCTATTATCTTGTTCCTGATTATTATCCTGACCCTTGCCTGGACTTTGGACTTTGCTGTTATCCGCCTGCCTGTGAACTCTTGCCTGGATTCTGACTACTCCTTTGATTAACCCTTTGGACACCGCGACCTTGCTCCCTCAAGAGGGCTTCCTCCTCGATCCTGACTACCTCCCTGGAGGGAGCTCCCGGCTCCCTGACATTATACTTGGGCCATGGATCCTACTGAGGAAGCTACGCCTGATGTCGGACGAACGCTCCGCGGACTGGCATCCGGCATGGAGGAATATGAAGCCCAGCAGTACCGCATAGGACAGGCACTCGATACCCTTCTCTCCCGAGTGCCTCCAGCGCCTCCTGCTTCCCAAGCGGCTGTAAATCCTCCCATGGCTGTCGTCTCATCTAGCACAGGTTTCTCGTCTGGTGAGCCTCGTATTCCGCCTCCTCCTCGCTTCAGTGGGGACCCACAGGCCTGCAGGGGTTTCGCTACACAGTGCCAGATCCAGTTTGAGTTTCAACCCTCGCACTTCCCCAATGAACGTTCCAAGGTGGGGTATGTAATGTCTCGTTTGGTGGGCAAACTGCTTGAGTGGGCAACATCTCTTTGGGAGAAGAATTCTCCACTGACTTTTGATGCCAAGGCTTTTCTTCAAGCATTTCGTACTGTGTTTGATGCCCCGGGTCGGGTCACTAATGCCCCGTCTCGTCTTCTGCAACTCCGGCAGGGGAACCGCAGTGTCAGTGACTATGCTATTGACTTTAGAACTTTGATGGCTGAGACTTCCTGGAATGACGATGCCTATAAGGCCGTATTCTATCAAGGTCTGTCTATTCGCATTAAAGATGATCTTGTCTCCAGGGAGTTCCCTGATCTGCTGGAAGATCTGATTGCACTATCCATTAAGGTGGACACTCGTCTCAGAGAGCATCAAGTAGAGAAGGAGCGTTGTAAAAGATTTCAACCCTTGTTGGCGCCCCGCTTCCAAAGACCTCTCTTGCATACTCCAGCTACTCAAGCTTCTACTTCTCCTCCGGAGGAACCGATGCAAGTTGGAATAGCTCGTCTCTCTGAACAAGAAAGGCTCTGTAGACGGATGGCTGGCCTATGTCTGTATTGTGGCGGACAGTCTCATTTTGCGAACTCTTGTCCGGTGAAGCCTACGAGTTCTGTCCCCCGAGGTATATCTAGGGTAACTCATGTAGGGGGCACTACTCCGAAGTCTAAAGAGAACACTCACAGGTTTCTCCTTCCTTTACAGATTCATCTAGCCACTGTCGGCTCAGCTTTCATTGACTCTGGAGCTGCTGGGAACGTCATGGATGCTCTTTTTGCCAAATACATGGAAGTTCCCTTATTCCCATTGTCTACTCCTCTTCGTGTCACTGCCATTGACGACAGACCCCTAGAGGCTGAATTTATCTCTATGACGACTGGGGAATTACCTGTGCAGGTTGGGACGCTGCATAAAGAAAGACTATCGTTCCTAATTATTTCCTGCCCATCAGTTCCAGTTGTTTTGGGTCTCCCTTGGCTGCGCCTGCATAATCCCACCATTGATTGGTCCGCAGGACAGATTTCCCATTGGAGCCCATTTTGCCAGCAGCACTGTCTTCCTGCTGAACCCCTCCAGAGGGTGAATATCTCTATGTCTGATCTGAAGACTCTACCCTCCTTTTACAGGGAATTCTCTGATGTATTCTGTAAGAAGTCTGCAGAATTCCTTCCTCCACATCGACCATACGATTGTCCTATTGATCTCCTGCCAGGACTGCACCTATCCTCTTTCTCCAGCTGAGACTTCCGCTATGAAAGACTATATTCAGGAGAATCTCCAGCGGGGGTTTATCCGCCCCTCTACTTCTCCTGCCGGGGCAGGTTTCTTCTTCGTGGAAAAAAAGGATGGAGGCCTACGTCCTTGCTTTGACTACCAGGGCCTTAATAAGATCACTGTTAAAAACCGGTACCCCTTGCCTCTGATTGCTGAACTCTTTGACCAATTGAAAGGGGCCAAGATTTTCACTAAATTAGATCTCCGTGGGGCGTACAACCTCATCCGCATCCGTGAAGGGGACGAATGGAAGACGGCATTTAACACTCGAGATGGGCACTATGAATAGCTTGTGAATGACATCTTCCGGGATCTTTTGGGAAAGTCTGTGGTCGTGTACCTGGATGACATCCTGATCTTCTCGAAAGACCTTGTATCTCATCGCTCCCAGGTGAAAGAAGTACTCTCTCGTTTGAGGAAGAACTCTCTCTTCGCCAAGTTGGAGAAATGTGTCTTTGAGGTGTCTAAGATTCCTTTCTTGGGTTATATCATCTCCCCAGAAGGTTTCGAGATGGATCCCGTTAAGGTGTCAGCAATCCAAGAGTGGCCCCTTCCCTTGAGCACCAAGGCTATTCAAAGATTCATCGGATTTGCCAACTACTACCGGCAATTCATCAGGGGGTTCTCATCCCATATTGCACCTATCCTTACTCTCATCCGAAAAGGGGGCAATCCCAGTTCTTGGCCTCCAGTTGCTGTAGAAGCTTTTCAGTCCCTAAAGGACGCATTTTCTTCTGCCCCAGTCCTCCGTCATCCGGATCCTAAGCTACCCTTTTGCATTGAGGTGGATGCATCTGAAGTAGGTGCTGGGGCTATCCTATCCCAGAGACATTCTGCCAATGGGAAGTTGCACCCTTGTGCCTTTTTCTCCAGAAAGTTTTCTCCTGCAGAACAGAATTACGATGTAGGGAATCGAGAACTTCTGGCAGTCAAGCTTGCTCTTGAAGTGTGGGGTCACCTCCTAGAGGGTTCTTCAATTCCGGTCACGATTTATACTGATCATAAGAACTTGGAGTTCATACACTCTCTCAAGAGACTGAATCCTCGTCAGGCCAGGTGAGCCCTGTTCTTCTCCCGCTTTAACTTTGTTCTGACCTATCGTCCTGGCTCCAAGAATCGGAAGGCCGATGCGCTTTCCAGAAGTTTCACTCCGGGTGATCGTCTTCCAGAAAGACTTGAACCAATTATTCCCCCCGCCAAGATTATTGCATCTCTGTTTCCCCAATTTGCCGAACAAATCTTGGCTGGACAGTCTTCTGCTCCCCCGGATACCCCCATTGGGATGGCTTTTGTTCCCTCCGAGTTACGTCTTCCCATTCTTCAACAAACCCACTGCTCCAAGCAAGCAGGACACCCTGGTCCTGAAAAAACTCTTGAACTCCTTAGACATTTAGTCTGGTGGCCGACTATTCGTAAAGATGTCAAAGACTTTGTTGCTGCCTGTACCGTTTGTGCTACATCCAAGCCAAGCCATTCTTGCCCCAGTGGGTTATTACAACCATTGCCTATCCCCTCTCGTCCATGGACTCATTTAGCAATGGATTTTATTGTTGAACTTCCCCCCTCTAGTGGAAACACCGTGATCTGGGTCGTGATTGATCGCTTTAGCAAGATGGCCCATTTCATTTCCCTGCGGAAGCTTCCCTCTGCGGTGGAGTTGTCTCAGTTCTTCATCCAGTATATTTTCCGTCTGCATGGTTTTCCTGTGGAAGTTCAGAGGTTCTCAGTTTACTGCTAAGTTTTGGCGTTCCCTGTGCAAAGATCTGGGTATTACTCTCCAGTTCTCCTCCGCTTATCATCCCCAGACAAATGGAGCAGCTGAACGAGTAAACCAAGCCTTGGAACAGTTCTTGAGGAATCACGTCTCCCTTTGTCAAGATGACTGGTCTGATCTCCTCCCATGTGTGGAATTTGCTCATAACAATGCATGCCACACTTCCACTGGAAGGTCTCCGTTCATGTCGGTGTATGGTCAGCATCCTCAAGCCTTCCCCCAGGACTTTGTGTTGTCTGACGTCCCGGCTGCTGATGACCATGCAGCCCACATGTCTGCTATTTGGGCGGCAACCAAGTCGAACTTGGAGACGAGCGCTCTGGTTCACAAAACGTTTGCAGATCGTAGACGTAGATCCTCTCCTCCTTACAAGGTTGGTGATAAAGTCTGGTTGTCTTCCAGGAACATTCGGTTGAAGGTGCCATCTCCTAAGTTGGGTCTGAAGTTTGTGGGTCCATTCTCCATTTCGGAGGTGATCAATCCTGTGGCTGTCAGACTTCAGCTTCCCCCTGAGATGTGAATTCCCAACGTGTTTCATGTCTCTTTGGTGAAACCCGCTACCTCCAACCGCTTTTCTGTGAACCAGTCTCCCCCTCCTACTATCTCTGTGGATGGTCAACAAGAATATGAGGTGGAAAAGATCCTTGACTCCAGAATCTCCAGGGGCTCTCTTCAGTACCTCATCAAGTGGAAGGGCTTTGGCCCTGAAGAATGCTCCTGGGAAGGACACTCTGATGTTCATGCTCCTCGTCTTGTGAGGGATTTCCACTCCAAATTTCCCCAGAAGCCAAGTCCTGGTGGTCCAGAGGCCCCCCGTGAGGGGGGGTACTGTCACGATCGCCGCCCGGAGCAATTCCAGGAGCTCCTGGTGGCACGTCCTCCCCTGCCGGCGTCGCTCCCAAAATGGCGGCGCCCATGGCCGCCACGTGGGTAGCGGCGCTGGCGCAATGACGTCAGCGCGCCGACGTCGTCGCAAGGACGCCAATGACGTCACAATGGCGCCAAATTCAAAATAAAAACGCTACCAAGACGCCAAAATGGCGCCCAAGTATAGGAAACTTTCCCTGAGGTTATCCTGGGTTCTCTGTGTGCTACTTTTGCTATTATCTTGTTCCTGATTATTATACTGACCATTGCCTGGACTTTGGACTTTGCTGTTATCCGCCTGCCTGTGAACTCTTGCCTGGATTCTGACTACTCCTTTGATTAACCCTTTGGACACCGCGACCTTGCTCCCTCAAGAGGGCTTCCTCTGATAAGTTCCTGCAACTCTGTTGCTTACTGACAGTTAGTGGACAGGCAAACATTACATACTAGTACAGAACTATACAGTTATAGAAGTTTTAGCAGTCTCTGGATAGAAATTACAAAAGAGGTCTGGTTCTGTTTATTACCTGTATTGCTGGTCATCCCAATGATTCTGAATAAGAAAATAATAAAAAAAAAAAAAAAAAAAAAGTAGTTTAGAGCAAATGAGCCTAGCCTGTTAGAAGAGAACTAAGTACATCATTTAGACTGTATATTTTTTAGTACAGTGAATGTTAACCTCATTCCCAATTCAATGTAAACAAACAGGGTGTCATGGAATACAGGGCAGTGAGTTATGTTTGTTGCTTAACCAGCTTATAATACTATTAAAGCAGTGCTAAACCTAAAAAATAGGCAATTCACATTGAGAATATTCAGAAATATATGTACTAAAGGTTTCAATAAGTCATGTGTATAAAATCATATTTGATGTAAGCCTTTCATGATAGTTAAGGAATTTTACCTATGCCATACTCAAACCTATAAGATTACTGAAAGACAACGTAATGTAAATTCATATTTGAATAATAGTATTAGTGAGTTTTTTTCTATTTAAATAAAAGTACTTGTTAGTAAAAGTTCCTGTTTGAACTACGAATTGAGTATCTATAAATTATCCTCACATCATGTCTTACCATGACTATTTTAATATTTTAATGTACATATTTATATATGCACACACAGATTATATATATACACAGACAAGAGATTAGCAAATCACATGGTTAGAATAATAATGCACTTATAAAGGCCTAGAGATACAACCCTCTCTCCAAACCCAGATTATTTACAAGGAGTTGGAAATTCACTACAAGCTTTACCTCATAAATTTTTATTGCTGCATCTGGTGAACAACAACCAGAATCTGAAAAAAAAGTAATTCAGTATGTAAACAGTGGGAGCAATCGGAATAAGCAATAATTGAATACATTTTGCTGTAAAAGCCTGAAACATATTCATCAGTGCTAGATTGTGAGACTTCAAGGAAAACTATACCCACGAACAATGTGGACAAACAGGCTGTTGTTAGCCTGCATATTTTTGCAGGCTGAGAGAAGCAGATCTGCTCAGCGCCCCTGCTCCGTTGATTTGAATCAGATTAGCCTGTGTGCGGTCAAACATAGCGGAGCTGAAGCTGAGGTCAGCGTGTGAATGCACACAGACTCATCTGACTAAAATCAATAGTAAAAAATAAAGCTTTTAAGATGGTTGTTTTCTGTTTAGCTCTAAGGCTAGAACTACACAAGTGTCTTCAACGCGATTCCAGTGGATCCGACGCGGTTCGCCAAAATGCAGGCGTCAAGTCGCATGTGATGAAAAATAAGGTAAGCAATAGCAATGTCTTATGTTGTCGCAGCATTCATCTGACACGACTGTCGAATGCAGACGCAGCATGCAGCTTCTGCATCCGACAGTTGTGTCATGTCGTATGAACACTTCAACACCAAGATGTTGAAAATTCAACTGAAAACATCCGGTTCTTACAAGAAAATGTAGGGAATCAGATCTCATCACCCCTGTTCTGGCATCATTCTTTTCAGGCCAACTAGCTACTGTGACTGAGCTGCCTTTGGCTTCACCCAGCCCAGGTACAAGCAGGGGAGCAATATAATTGGCTGGGATGTGGGAGAAAGTCATGTGGCTTGCTGGAAGCCCCAGATAAAATCTGGGGAAAAAGGAGGAAAGCTTGGCTTTGTCGCCAAGTTACACACTGGTCCAGCAGAGGCTATAAAGGAGCCCCTGCTGCAATTCCAGCCAGAAAAAGAGTAAGACTGTCCAGGACACCAGGCAGTATTCTGCATTTACTTATATTGAGCTTAGCTAGGAAGGGAGGCCTAGAGCTCCATCTGTACTGAGAGCCCACCCTGTTCCCTGCCAAACAGCTTGATAGCTAGTAGTTGACTGGTGCCACTGTGAAGAGTGTCTGCACTTCAGACCTTCCTGTAAAATACCTGCCCCTGTAAGCATCAAACGGAGGATATTGGTAGGAATTCGAGTGTGTGACCCCTGTGTGTGGACAGGTCTTGTATGTGTGCCTGCTACAAGGTCCTTACTTTGGTGAATTACTTTTGTTCTCCTTTAATAGTTTGACATGGTCTTGGAAGTAGTATGACAGAAATCAGGTAACATGCTCTTACCGGGATCTGGTTCATAAATTGATGAAGATGAAAGTCCACAAGCATCATCATATCCGCTGTCCTCTTTCTGAGATCTAATTTTTTTAAAAATGTTTTTTCAAAGTTATTCACTAGCACCTACACCATGCTACTTAAAAATTGTATCACATTTGAGTGAGGATTTTTTATTTTCAACATCTTGGTTACAGCATATTTTCTTTTATAGTTTAAAAAAACACTTTAATATCCTTTAAATGACATCCTTATAAATGGTGCTTAGTGAGGTCATCAGTTATAATCTATCATAATCAGTTATAATCATATGCTTATATTTTAGAATAGGGGGCACATAATTAACTGTACGATACAACTTTATAATAGTTTACTAAGCCATGTGTTGTTACATATGGTAGGACATTGTTAAAACCTCGATCTTGGGATTTTATTTTCTTTGCAGACTAGTTATAAAAAGGGGCTATACTTACAAATCAATTACCTCTTCTTCAGGTGACACTATAGAAAAAAATAGAACAGTAAACATCTAATATTTAAATGTACTCACAACGGAAGGAATTGTGTTCACAAATATAATGGATATCAAAAGTGAAAATTTATACAGCCAAGCAACAGTAAATCATTCTGCATATGTTACCTATTCACTACACAAGTTTCCAGTCATCGGGGGAACCATATGGCAGGTACCTGGCACAAGGCTGGCATCTCTTTTCATGCTGCAGCTTCTACTTCAGATGGGTTTTGCTCTGTGAGTGTAGGTCCCAGTATTGCAACGCTACCAGCAATGTGTGTCATATAAATTAATACAAGAGTGTCACTAAGAGTGACACATGATCAGTTGGCCATCTGGTACAAAATAGCTCCAGGATCAATCTAAAAGTGTATTTTGAAAGTGAGTTTTGAAAAAATAAGTAGTGAGATGCCACATCTCTCACCACTTAAAGCACTGATCACAACACAGCTGGGAAGTGGGGCTCCTAAACAGTGGTTTAATTTGCACATGCTGGTTGATCAATTAACTTTGATTGGTTGCCATGGTTTGCTGCCCAGGCACAAATTTAGCATTTTATAAATGAACCCCAATGTGGGTCATGCCCACTTTCTGGCTTGAACAGTACTGAAAACACAATGTTGGGCACACTGTTCAAATACCGCTTATTTATGACTTTTGTCAGCAGACTTCTTGACTTGTTTATGATATGTTTTTTCCCAGCAATGACCACTTTGTAAACATGGTCACCCCAGTAATAGGGAATTTCTTTTACTCACATCATAGTTAAAGTTCTGAATTGTTCTTTTTATTTTTACCAGTGAATGGCATTTTCTTAAGGGATACTGCTATAGTAATTTAAAGGGTTTGCTTTTGTATAGATATCAAATTAATATAAGGTTGTCCTTGGTGTGTAGATCCATGTGTACGTGCTTCTCAACAGGCTGCAATCCCCGTGCCGGAGTGAAGAAATTTCCAAGTAGATATGAATAGTACCCGGAGAGCACACTTTGTCTTTAATCTCATATCTTTATTTGCAGTCATCAGGTGCATAAAATACAATGGCACAGCAAGCTAGTATTTAAACCCTCACCAACAATTCATAGCCACTCCATAGTGTGGCCAGGTACCTCAATAAACATAAGAACAAACAGTACTGCCATCTTGTGGCCTACTCATTAATTACACCATCAAAAAGTAGCTGTACCAACAAGATTTTTTAAGTACTCCTAAATATGGAACGTTCCCTTGCCTAGGTTGTGGGAGTTGTAGTTCTATCATTAAGGGAGATGCAGTTAAACACCCATTGAAGGCATATTAAGGCATATCACACCTGTAACTCAGATTGTTTCAGGGTTTCCCTGACCTGCACCCGACCCTAACCCACCCTGCTACAACCCGTGCCCGCCCCGATGATGTCACAAAAGGGGCGGGGCGAGCAGATGCAAGACTATAAAACCGGAACCCGGAAGTCGGATGCCGGCATTTGAAGTTGGTGGGCGGGGAGAGCAGGAGAAGAGCTCAACCTGCACCTGCCCGCGAGGAGCACTGCGAGGTCGACCCGAACCCGTCCGACCCGTGGGTCGTGTGGGTATCGGATCGGGCAGCGCAGCACATCACTAGTAGCTGGCCATACTATGGAGCGGATATGAATTGTTGGTGAGGTGAGGGTTTAAATACTAGCTCGCTGTGCCATAGTATTTTATGCACCTGATGAAGGCTGATGTAGCCAAAACATGTAGTACACAATTTTCTGCAAATAAAGATATGAGATTTTAAAGACAAAATGTGCTCTCCAGGTACTATTCATATCTATTTGCTTTTTCATAGAGTAATATTTTTTTGTGGTGAAGCAGCAGTATCATCTTACTTTATGACAGGTGTTATTGTTATAATGTCAGGATAAAAGGCAGTGTCTTATAAGAGAAAGCAGGATCAATAATGCTTTATAGTATAATTGATCTGGCTTTCAATTATAAGACACTGCCACTTATTCTGACATTATAGCAAAATACATGTAATAAAGTAAGATGATACTGCTGCTTTGCCACAAAATAAATAAAAAATGTATTGTCATTTTATAACTGCTGCTTGAAAAATGCCTATGACTAATTCAACAATGTTGTTGAAATAGAAAAGAAAGCTTTGCAAAGATTCAATAAACAAAATTGTTGACTGTAAGCTGCCTTCCAGTGTCCTGCAGTACTTATTTGCATACTTAAGTATGGCTGTTTATAATTTGAAGGCAGTTCTGAAAAAACATTAGCAACATTCTTATACAAAATTGCCCTATTGCTGCCAATAGAAACCTCTCAATATCTGCTGCCAGCACTGCTCAAATGTATCTGCCTCTGTTTATTGGCTCTGGTATTGCACTTTCAATGTTAACTGCTGTTTTTACCTAACAAAATAGTCACATATTCTGGTTCCTGGTGTTTCTGTAAGGAAAACAAAATTATACTAGCAATCTCCATTCTTAACTAGTTATGGGTTTACCAAAATAAGCCAGGCCTACCAAGCAAAATCCCTTATGGTAAATAAAATGTACTTCCACAGAAAGGGAAGAGACCATGAAAACAGAAAATTGTGTAATTTACCCTAAATAATTTGTAAGGTTTACTAGTAATAGATTGTTTTATAGTGTTAAGTATAGCTAAGAACTTTTTTTTTTTTTTAAAGCATAGAAGTTTTGGAAAAAATGCATTTCATTATATTTTGTAAGGTGTTTTGAGATCTGATCTGAATCCCATTTGTTACATTACTTCAAAAGCTTTTGAATGAATACTCCAAAAGTGTTCCCCTAGCTTATAAGGCTATTATTAGTGGATCTGGGTGCCAAGAATTAGGGCGGTTTGAAACGCACAGCTGATGATTGTGGTGTTTATGCAAAGGGCCCATAAGTGTCACTGAGTTATACTGTGTACATAGTACTTTCTGTACTGCTTAAAAAAGCATTAGAGTTCAAGCTACTGTTGAAGTGTAATGGCTGCATGAACCTGCTAATAAAGCACTGTTATACTCTACTCATCCTTGGCTACCAAAACATAATAATCATACTGTATTAGTATGGCCTAATATTTTGTTTTAGACAATAATTCACAAGTCAATGGAAGTGATCCACTGTGTCTAGCGGAAATTTTGCTGCAAGGTTAAGAAAAATTTTTTTTAAAGAAAACTGAAGTACTCAGAAGAAACCCATGCAAGCACAGAGAGAATATGAAAACTCGATGCAGACAGTACCCTGGCTGGAATCGAACCTTGGATCTCAGCACTGCAAGACAGCTGTGCAAATAATTGCCCTTCTTTTGGATACTCAAGTATTTGTGAAATTAGAAACAACCTGTAGCCTGAAATAGAATTTTAATTTTCCAGCAAAAAAAGGTCTAACAGCCAAATATTCTGGAATATTCCAGGTGCATTCCAAATGAACATTATAAGACTGTAACTAAGGAAGACAGAAAATAATGCAGTAACATGCCCTTACCTTGTTTTACTGTATCATCATATGCCACCACCTCTGAAAGACACATAGAAGTCTCATACGTTCCAGTACTTAAAAAAAAATAATACATTCTAATGTCAGTTGCTCAATTTCAGGAATTAACATTAACACTGCATGCATATTGGGAAAACAAATAAAAAATGTAAGGTTTAGCACCTTACAAAATATAATGAAATGCATTTTTTACAAAACTTGCCCAAAAACACAATAAATACTTGTTTTGATATAAAAATAAACAGTTAATTGCTTTTCTTTGGAAACTCTTCAAAAACTACTTACGTAGCCTTAAATGTATGTTCTTAAAATTTATGTTCTTATAGTGGTCAATGGGTACAGTTGGGTGCTATTTCTAACACATTGTAAACACAAGCCATAGTTACCTTAAAACAGCGTCAGGTTTTTGTGCTTCTTGCGATCCTAAAAATTTATCACAGTTACAGTTTTGTATTAGAAAAAGAATGGAGTGCCAGAGAGGCTTAGATGAGCAATACACAAAATGAATGGGCTATAAAGAGACCATATATTGAGCGATTATGAAAAATGTGTGAATGCTGTTGTTAGCAGGTAAAGTGAATTAGTCATTGCTTAGTAAAACCAAGATAACACTCTACTATGACTCCATGTACAAAGGCCATTATGTAATAAGTGTCATTAATGAAATGACAAATTGTAAAAATAATATTTAAAAAATATACATGAATCGAATATAAATGGATTACATACTGGAGAAACCTTTTCAAATGTGTGAGCAAAATATTTTTGTTCACACAGACTACAAATCAGAGAACATTTTCACAATTATTCAGCCACTGGGAACATTGCTTCAGAGTCCTAGGGGGTTATTTACCAAACTCTGAATGATAAAAAATATCAATAATAGTGGAAAAAATATATTACAAATTTCTCAGAATTTATTATACCCCGAGAATGGAAAAAAAGTCAGAATCCGAAAATCCAGCATCTCAGACCTGTCGAGGTTAGATATACAGTAAGTCAATGGGAGAAGTCCCAAAGATTTTTTGATCAGAGCTGGATTTCATCCAATAATATGAAGTTTTTGGGGTTTTCGGGTGGAAATTCTGAAAAATTAGTAAAATTTGTATTTTTCAAGTTTTTTCAGTTTTTTTTCCCGCAAATGTAAGACAAATAAGAATATGGAGGTTCCTGCACATTCATACAAAAATAATACAGCGTCCTAAATTGCAAATAAGGTTGTGCAGTTTTTTTTGAAGATATATTTGGTAAATAAAGTACTTGTGCAGTTTTTTTGTTGAATAGATCTGTAGTAAATAAGGTTGTGTACAGTTTTTGTTGAAGATATCTTTAGAAACTTTCATATGTTTACCATACATACACTTTCTATTTGCCAATCTTTACATCAATGATATTTTTTACTTTTATAACTGTACAAAATGTTATTTTAAATCACAATGATGTTTTTTTGAAGAAAGCTACTGCTTATCACAAAGGGCAGATTTATTAAGGGTCGAATTGAAAATTCAAATTTTTTTATTGTCAAAACTGTCAAAGTCGACTAGGGAATTATCCGAACTCTATTAGAGTTTTTAAAAAATTGGAATCCGATTTTAGAGATTTTTCATACCCTTTTAACAATTCGAATTTGACTATTCAAATGTGAGAGGTGCAGTGACAAATTTGGAGTTGTTTGTAGCCTTCCTGCCTGTTTTTTAAGAGGAAAAACTTGAAATCGAGTTCGGTCGAATTTGAATTAAATTCGATTCAAGTTTTCTGATCTGTAAAATTCTGGTCCCTAGAACTATAGCAGCAAAACACAACAGTTACTGTGACTTTACAGTCCATGCCAGGTATTAACTTGGTTACACGTTACTATTTTAGTTGAATTGTCTATGATGATATGGGAAGTACTTTTCTTATTTAAAAATTCTAGTGGAATGATAATTCCAGGGGAATGCGGATTACAGTGGTGTAACAACAAAGTGCCAGGTCCCTCCTGCTTTCTAACCACTCACAGATAAGAGAGTGGCTGGGGGGCTTCTACACAACTATAGAGTAAGCAGACCCCGCAGTCCAGCCCCCTCCCACCTCCACCAGCCGGGTCTGCTTCCAACCACCAATACCTGCCAGATAATAAAGGGCCAGCTTAAGGACACAGACACATTGTTCTACATCTGACTTCACAGTAAAAGTTTGTACTCAAAACAAGGTAATTCAACAGACATACAAAGCTGTGTTTGGGAATTCTACAGGCTCCTTTATCTAACATGGCAAAATCCACAGACCACTATTTTCCTGCCAAAATAGCATGGAATTATTCACTCCACAATAAATTGAGATTTCTCTGTGAAACAAAAGTGTCAGCTTTTAGCTTAGATTTTATTTGTTCTGTCCTAGGGCCAAGTCTATAGGTAATGGAAAGAACCCTAATGGCAATTATCATTGGGTTAAATAGGATAAAATTAGCTTTCATTTTTACAGGGGAGCTATCGGAAAAAAGAAAATGTATTCTTTGTTATAAGCTTCATCATACTGTAATAAGAAACTTTCTAAATACAATCAATTAAATATTCAGCATAATTTCTGAAATAATCAAGTTTATCTTCACTATTCCTCTCTCAACATTTGTTTCTCTTCACAGCAGTTGGGTGTCAGATATTCACTGACAGATCCAATACATATTATAGGGGGAGGGCTTCCTTTCCTAGCAGATATATTAGAGCTCACTCAAATAACTGATTCCAGTACAAACAAAATCTAACAAATCCTGCATGTCGAGAGACACGATGTCTGGTGATTTTAATTGAGTGAGCTTGCATACATCTTCTAGGCAAAAGAAGCCCCCCTATAAGATATATTAGCTCTAACTATCAATGATAATTCCAACTGCTGCATGAAGAGAGAATAAAGAGAATCCAATGCGGAGAGAGTGATAGTGAAGATATATTCACTATCACTATCATTCACTTTTTTAGAAACGGTACCGCATTTTAATTGAGTGTATTTAGAAAACTTCTTATTTCAGTGTGCTGAAGCTTATATTATATTTTAATTTTTGGGATAGTTTCCCTTTAACTAAATCCCTACACAAGCAGCTAATGCAAAAGATGATAGTTTTCCCAATGACAGCACAGTTCAAAACAAGGATATCAAATAGATGAAATTGTTTTCCAGTAAATATGTTAGTAATATAATTGCATATGTATACTGAAGGCATATGTATACTGGAGGGTGCTATAATAAAAGGCTTACCTGTAATCTGTATAATATTCCTATGAAATCGACTTAGATCAACATGTGTAGGTCTTGGAGGTTTCTTTGGTGGTTTCAGAGAATTAATAAATGGAAGAGATTTAATTCTTGGGGCATTTCTTTTCTTCTGTTTAACTGGCATTATAGCTAGAATATAAAATTATTTAAAGGTATGTGATATGCAGTTTAAAATTATGAGAGGAAACTATTTAAATAAACTCAATATACCATATATATCAGATAGGTAAATATTAGTATACCTAATAAAAAAAATAGCTGAGGTATTTTTTAAATCTTTAGTGGGCACAGTGAGCCCTAAAGGCCAGCAGGTCAATACATGGCAGCTAAAAGGGACTGGTGTGATATTTTTTTAAGGAGATGAGTGCTGGCCTGGAGCTTTGGGTACACAAATTCACTGGAGGGTGCCTTACAAATGGATACACCCCAATGACTTAAGCTGTCCCTTGTCCTTTAATGTATTAATTTTTTCACATAATGGTATTAAAAGGTACTACAGGCATGGGACCCATCATCCAGGAACCAGTTATCAAGAAAGCTCTAAATTACAGGAAGATCATCTCCCATAGATTCAATTTTAATCAAATTAATTCAAAATTTTAAAACATTATCTTTGTCTGTGTAAGAATAAAACAGTACCTTCTACTTGTTTCCAGCCAAGATATAATTGATCCTTATTGGAGGCAAAACAATCCTATTTGGTTTATTTAACATTTAAAAAATGTTAGTAGGCAAAGATATACCAATCATGGAAAGACCCCTTGTCCAGAAAACCCATACTTTTTGCTGTACTTGTTGCTGGTTAGTAATAGGTATCATGACTTTCTTAGTGGAAAGTAGTGCATATTCCCCTATGTATAATTAATATCCGTGAGAGCTACACTTTTGCCAACTGAACATATGATAAAATTTCTACATAAAATAGTGAATTAGTGTATTTCTTTAGTAAAGATACTTATAGGGCCAAACCATTGGGAAAACAGTTGCATTAGTCTTAATAAGAAAGTTAATTGTATACATGCATTTCATAGCTCTATAAACAACACTTTTGGATAGATTTTGCTGATAAATAGAAACCTATATCGATGTAGAATCCTATTGTACATTATTAATGTATTATACGGCATAGTTCAAGGGGTTGTTTATCTTTAAATTATCTTAGAATGTTGTACACAGTGACATTGAGACAATTTGGTCTTCGTTTTTTGTATGTTTTGGATTATTAAGCTTTTTGTTACGTTTCCCAGTTTTGCTACAGCCCAATTTACCCTAGCAATCAGCCAGTGGTTTGAAGAGATTGAAAGATAAATAGGCAAGGGCCCAATAAAAAGACAAATGTACTGATAATAACAGAAAAATTGCCTAATTTGAAAGCTGGAAAGAAGCAGAAGACAAACGTATAAATAATACAAAAAGTATTTCCAAAAATAAAAAAATGTAAAGACTAGGACATTGTATAAAGAACTAAAAGGTAATTGAAATGTGATCTACTAATAACATGAAATGAAAAAGGCAGTTCCTCTCTATTTATAATATACTCATTTATTACATTAAATAGCCTTCCAGTCCCTCATTTTGTAAACAAAACAGTCTTTCTTTTCATATACGCATTCAGGGACAATTATGGTTATAAATAATATTTAAGCACATTATTACCAGATGGCGAGTTTTTAGGTGTGTTTTCTTATTTTACTGTGGGAAAAAACAGTTTAAAACATTGATATTTTTGGCAGTTGCATTAAGAAGTTACCTTGTTTTACTGGTAATTCATCCAGTTTTGCTTCAGAACGCACGTCTGCTGTAACTGAATCTTTACTTTGTGCCGACAGGCAATTATCACCAAAGAAGGAGCTCATGTTGGAGCTGGTGTCATAGTCTCTGACAGGAACTTGTTCCCATTCTTTGGCCATGTTTAAATCAGCAGTTTCAAGGGTTTCTTCACTTATGCTTTCTGGGATTGTTACCTGCGGAGGGGAAGGTGGCAAAACAGCTGCCTTTATAATGTTGACATCATGGTTTTGCACAGGAATTTCTTCTCTTTCTTTGGCCATGTTTAAATCAGCAGTTTTATAGGTGTCGTCATTTATGCTTGTGCTTTTTGGGATTGTTGCTTGAGGAGGGGACGGTGGTAAAACTGCTACTCCTCCCTGAAAATTCCGTGGTTCTGGGGAAAAAAAAAAAAAAAAGATATAAAACTTGGTTTAACATTTTGACATCACAAATTCCAATCATTAACACTAAAAACACCAATATTCAAAGTTATAATGATCCGTTTCTTACTTCTCATAATTTCAGGTTTTATTCTGGGAAACACAAACAGATCCTTTTGTGGCCCTGGAGAATTTCCCTTTGCCCAAGGTGGATAATATGATATGCCAGTTGAACTTGTATTTGGGTGAGGGTGAGAACTGCTTTTAACTTCCCCTTCATTTTGCTCCTTTGGAGAACTTCCGGCTGCCTGGGGTGTGCAAGGTGGAACTGGAGGCCAAGTTGTATCTGGAAGACGGCGAAAAAGTGGTTTCATATTTTCATATTTCACAGCCTCATCTGTAATGGCAATTGTTTGCTTAAATATTTTCTTGCACTTCATGGAGTTCACCTTGGACTTATCGTTAGGATCAGATAATTCCTTTGGTGCTTCTGGAGAGTTACCAATATTCACACAATGAATAATTCCATTTGTTTCACTTGGCTGCACTTTCTGTTGGTTCAATCTCTTTGGTATTGCAGGTTTATTTAAAACAAGAGGAGGGTTTCTTCCTTTACTTGTTAACTCTGATAAAACAGAATTATATGCCAGAATGGAATTGGATCTGAAAATATTTGATGGTGCATGGAAGTTTTTTTTACACAGTGAAGGCAATGATTCTTGGGTGGAGTGATCATCCAGAAATGTCACATATGTATTCTCCTATGTGTAAGTAAAAATAAATAAACACGATTAGTTTGAGGTACACACAGTCTACTGTACACTCTTTGGCAAGTGGCAAAAATTGAGAATTATTAGAATGTATTTATGCATCTTAAATTAGCATCTAAACATTACACTTACCCTTGGTTTGACAATTATTATACACTATTATATATATATATATATATATACAGCAGTTTAATCACTATAAGATGTAGTAGGTATAGAGAAAAATCATAATTCTATAAAAGCTAAATAAATTCACATATAAGGCAAAGGCTTTAGCCATTTTCCACTCTTACCTTTTCACAGACTCTTGGTAGATGCTCTGTTTCCTTTGCATAAATAATGACTGGCCGTACGTTTATTGTTGATATAAATAATAATGAGAAAGCTAAAATACAATTACTCATTGTTCTCTTTCAAAAAACGAAAATGAAATGTTGAAAAAGTATTTGTTTAAATGTAAAGCCTGTCTACACACCAATGAGAATATTTCATAAGCACTATATACATCCTAATCATATATGGGGGGCAGTTTAACCTCAATTCTAGAGTCAAGGTTATAGTAAACTTCTGTGGCCCTTGCATCTCAGAGTGTCTATTCCCTTCACTGATTAACAGACCCTAAAACCCCTAGATCATCCTGAGATCAACGCTATTTGTTTATAACAGTTTAGATTGTGATATTTTACAATTTGACATGTAGGGGGTTAATGTCATTCCATATTGGGCGCTACTACATTCATTAACCTAGGTGAACCCTGGAGCTACCACCACCTTCTGTCTAGGCAGTAGCTCCAGGGTTCCCTTCACGCCCTGCATCAATAGGCGTAGTGCTGTCACGCCTACAGAATTGTGCAGAGACGTCACTCACACAGCAAACAATTCAAATTACACTGTGCCCGATTTGCGATGAAACGTGTGCAATTGAGGTGGACACAGGTATTCTGGGGGGAAAATGCCTCATAGTGTGGAAAAACCCCATGGCAATTTCACCGAATACAGGATGCAGCAGGATTCGGATCCTTCTGCCCGGCCGAACCGAATCCTAATTTGCATAGGGACGGGAGGGAAATTGTGGGGTTTTTTGTCACAAAACAAGTTAAGAAATGTTTCCCCCTTCCCACCTCTAATTTGCATATGCAAATTAGGATTCTGATTCCGTTTGGTATTTGCCCGAATCGGCACATCTCTCATGGTCACTAAAAAAGGAAAATGTAAGGTTTCCAGAAGTTCTTTCCTGTAGCCGTTTCTATTTCGTTCTCCAATCGGTATAAATCCTAAAATCCAATAATCTGCGAAACATCGCTTTTCCTTTTCCTGGGCTCCCTTGTGAAGTGCTGTTTCACAGATTATTGGATTTTAGGACATCTCTCATGGTACTAATTTGGTACCAACTGGCATACCATAATGCTTTTGAGAAAAATCGGTCCACACCTTTAAATTGGTCCACACCTTTTAATAGGTTTTTTAATGTATGTCAAACTTCATCATCACTAATTTTGAGCTAGTGGATGATTTAACTTTTACATATATGAGGTGCATATGTATATAAATCACCTGTAGTCAAATTTATATCCATCTCTATACTTGGATAGCTACATGCTTTTAATTGCATGCATAGTGTGATCTTGACAAATAATGCTTTTAATTATTCAATTTTGACAACTTCCCCCAAATCTATCTGAAAATATAGATTCTAAAATAAAAATTCATTCCATCATCAGTTCATATTGTTTTTGTCAGAATGTCACACTGCCATTAGTATGCATTCAACATCTAATAAGCTAATATTAATATATGAATGTGCAGTATTAGTAAAGGCAGTTCCTGGGTTATGTATGAGACAGAGCAGGGCCAAGCGCCCTAGACAACCTGGCAAGTCGTGGCTCCGGCTGAGTGTGCATGCCTGAACTGGCGCTGGCATACGCAAATTGGCGGAGAAAGCACAGAGAGTCGGGGATAGAGGGGACCAGACTGGCGGCAGGCGACAAAGAAAGTATGTGCCTGGCACCCCCCCCAGCTTTGTGCCATAAGCATGTGCCTACTCTGCCTATCCCTAATTCCAACCCTGGCATGGGGTCTGTAGGTTTGTTCTTAAGTTGAATTTGTATCTAAGTTTAAACATCTGCATTTACTTTTTAAATGTAACTAAGACAGATATTTGTCTTAACATAGTATTTATTTTTACCTTCCTGTGCTCTGCAGTAGACAACACACACCAGAGTTGATTGAGGCAGGTGGTTTATTAAAGCTAAGTGCCGATAAAGGTCAAGCAAACCATAGTATGTTACCGTTATAGCCCACATTTGTTAGGGCTCTTACTCACTGGCGTTTTGACCTGCGCTTAAGATTATAGATTGCAGACAGTCCTTAAATTACATACACCTGATTTCCATACAATTCACACTTAGGGCTCTTACACACTGGCGTTTTGACCTGCGCTCCCCTGCGTTCCGTTTTTTGGCGTTCAGCCGCAGGGGAGCGCAGGAATAGACACAAGTCATTATTTCAAATGGGGCTGTACTCACTCAGGCGCGTGTAGGCGCCGAACGCAGGTTCAGACGCAACATGCTGCATTTTTCCTGCGTTCGGCGCCTACACGCGACTGAGTGAGTACAGCCCCATTTGAAATAATGACTTGCGTCTATTCCTGCGCTCCCCTGCGGCTGAACGCCAAAAAACGGAACGCAGGGGAGCGCAGGTCAAAACGCCAGTGTGTAAGAGCCCTAAGTGTGAATTGTATGGAAATCAGGTGTATGTAATTTAAGGACTGTCTGCAATCTATAATCTTAATCTACTCTACTCTAGGTATATCATTACTCTTAGGGCAATGCCAATTGGTCCCCACAGGCTGGTTTGTATTGGCAACAACTGAAAGCAATTGAAAGCACTATGTAGTCTCAGGCACAGAATAAATGCTTGCAAATGAGCACTGGTATATAATTGAATATAAAGGAGTATACCTTCTTTTTAAACATCCGTGAAACTAATTGAGTTTATGCTTAATATACTTTTTGTCCACTGCCTCCATAGCAGCTTGTTTATATAAACTATAGTTGCATTTCTGAAGCAAACACACCGGTTTTACCAGTACAGGGCAACAGTACATTATATGGTCATGTAATTTCTTTAAAATATTTTCATTTTTTTGGTGTTACTTTTCCTTTAAAGAAACCCCCAGCCTTCCCCCAGTTACAGCCAGTTGCTTTGTGGGATAAGGAGCATTTCATGATACTGCCTTATCCAAAAAAGGTGCTATAGAATCTAAAAAAAAAACACCCTAAATCATTGCTCATGCCTTTAACATTAGCAACTAAATGGCAAAAGGAGAAAAAAAAGAAAAGTTCTTCGGTTCACTATGTTAAAGTCTTTATGAGAGGTGAGAGAACTTCCAGCTATTGAAAACTATTGCCCATAAAACTTGCACTCATATTAAAGCTTGCAAAAGAGAAAAGTGGCATTCCATGTTGTTCACAGAAAGGCCACCTACAGCTGAAGCTAAGTATTTAAAAAGCATTAGAAGAGATACAATGCCAGATAAAACATGGGAAAGGAAACTGCAAGAATATCCACATTCTTGAGATAGTTCTGAAAACAATAAAATGTGCAGATTCTGAAGAAACTGAACTAGCAATAAGTAAAGGACATTTTAAAAATGTAAATAGAGGTAAAACTGTATAGAGTTCAAAGTTTGAACTTGATGGACGTGTGTCT
This sequence comes from Xenopus laevis, assembly GCF_017654675.1. NCBI lineage: Eukaryota > Metazoa > Chordata > Amphibia > Anura > Pipidae > Xenopus > Xenopus laevis. Next base: position 67,983,423 of record NC_054378.1, on the reverse strand, counting down.
TTTTTCAACCTAACTTACTATGTTACTATGTCATGACATATTCTATCCTAGAAACATAATATTAGCATAACATGTACATAATAAGCCAATATGCAATTCATTGTAAATGAGTATATATAGTAGATGAAAATATAAACATGATGTTACTCTATATAATCTCATTAATTGTTAAAATAATTAAATTTTCACGTCAGTGAGCCAGTGAAGATTGCCCTAAGTTTAAACCCTACTCACTAACCTGCCCAATACATTATATTATGTATGTTCCGATCAAAATGACATAAGCTTCTACATTGAGTGATGCAAGGTTTTGTGTAGGTTAAGTAATTGTAAATTAGAATACAAGTTTTATTGTAAATTACACACCCCAACTCGGGTCTTAATTTGAGTGGGTCCAGGCCAACACTTCCCCCAATGGTGGCCCTGATCATCTCACAAAAATATGAAGCTTTATTTAGAGCTGGAATTCAGACAGAGCACCTGTCCAGTGATGAATGGAAGAGATTACAGATAATCTCAGGCAGATGTATTCTTTGACAGGTACGGAATCCTTTTTCTGGAAACCAGTTATCCAGAAATATCTAAATTATGTAAAGGCTGTCTCTCATAGACTCAATTTTAGCCAAATAATCCAAATTTACCACGTTTAACATGATTAAAAATACAAAAGGGATCATTGCCAACTTTTGTGAAAATACCATTGGCACATAAATTGATAGAGTAGATGTTTTAACTTTTATATGAACCTCATGTTTTATTTTAGCCAATACACTGGCATATCAGATTTTGCTGCTTGAATAAGATTGCAGCGCTACAATTATCATTTTATGCAATAATAATCTGCAAAAAAAAAATCTGTACTCTGTGACCCCCTTTCCTTGTTTGAATCATAATACCCAATACAAATGTTTTATAAAAGCTATAAACATTAGGATTGTTTTGCCAGCAACACAGATTGACGCTAGCTTAGTTGATATCAACCACAATCTACTGTCTTAGCATTACTGAGGAAAAATAAATCATTGAAAAATGAACAATTGCAGCACTGCTGTTTTTAGGAGTATACAGGAAACCCCAGAGTTATTGTGGTAGTAATCCTTGTTCTACTGTGTTACAAGAAAAATACCAGAGATTAATGTTCTATAGAATCAAGTAAAAATAAATGCTGATATGCTTTGGGTTAATAAGGGTCCCTTTATAAGGGCAGAGTTGTTATGATTACCTATTTCCTTATATTTCTGATGGTGCAGTAGAGATTCAGACTCTCACAATGCATATATTCACTTCCTCCTATATAAACGCTCTCTGCTTGCACTATTACTGGCATTCAGCAGCCCTTGCTGTCATATTTACACCTGGATTCATATAAAGCACATAGAAAATACAGACAAATTAAATATATTACCATATTTGAAGCCTTTAGATTTCCAGTTGGTTTGTTAACATATTCTTTGTAGCCACTGTGCCATTTAGTATTTTTCTTTTGGTCTCCGGTTTCTTTTTTTTTCGGAATAACTTCCTTCTCAGGTAAAAATACCTGTTAACCATTCTTGGCTGATTTTGTTGCCTCTTGTATGTTCCCTCCCCGTGTGAGCTAATTGTGCTAACTAGCCCGGCCCTTTATGCTGAACAGGGAAAGGTTATACACTTGCTACCCTGAGGTGAGCTGAGATTTTAGTCACGCAAAACAAAAGCTCTCATGTAATGTGCTTCACTTGATACAAGGAATGAAAAAAAAAACAGTCCAGAATTTTTTGAGACTTTACTGCATAAGGGCTCTTACACACGGGAGGTTTTTCCTGCGCCCCCCACCTGCATTGTGTTTTCTTACATTCAGCCGCAGGGGAGCGCAGAAGTAGATGCACCCAGTTATTGTGAAGAGGGCTGTACTCACACAGATGCGTGTCAGCGGCAATGCAGATGGGACGCAGCATTTTGCATTTCACCTGCGTTCACAGCATACATGCGTCTGTGTGAGTACAGCCCCCTTCACAATAATTGAGTCCTGCTACTCCTGCGCTCCCCTGCGGCTGAACGGAAGAAAGTGCAATGCAGAGGAGCACAGGAAAAAACGCCTGTGTGTAAGAGCCCTGTTTAGGATGAAGAGGCATTATATTAAAAAAAAAAATCCAGGACTGGATCACTATCACTGTAATGACATGGGAGGAATTCACAAAAGTGTAGTGAAGTTAATTTAGAGATAAATTTGGTGAAAAATGTTTGTAATACCAATAATGTTTTATAATATGACTCCCCCCCCCCGGTCCTGTACATCCTGGTGCGATGATGTTTAATACATCCCAGTGCGATTCAGCTGCTGCATTATTCAGCTCCTGAGCAACGGAGTCTACAGCTCTGCATTATTAACTAATAGTAATGAGCAAATCTGTCCCATAAACAGCTTAAAAATTTGCAAAACTTTGAAAAAATTTACATTCGCTGTGTGTTTTTCCCATGTCAAATATATTAAAGTGTAATAATAATAAATGTATTATTAATGTTTTAAAGGGTGTTTTTTCTAAAGTTTTTTCTCCCTCCAAATGCAGTCAAGTGAATGGAAATGTGTGTCCTTCTTGCATTTTGCAATGAAAATTACTAGTAGAACTAGGGATAAGCACATGCTTAGAGCGCAAAGCTAGGGGGGCACCAGGCATCTGCCTCATACCCCTAGTCCGGTCCGCTCTCTGCACTCTCACGCCGGCCGTTCCGTTGCATCATATTCACATACGCCTATGTGCGTATATGCATGCATCAGCCTAGCTCAGCGCTGGTTCCGTGAAGAAATTCACAAATGACAAAATAAAGAATTTCACTGCAAATATATGCCATGCAAAAAAAGGTCCATTGCTATTAACTAAAGAAAAATGGAGTTTAAAAACTCCAAAAAACCAGCTTGGTGCAAACTTTGATATTCCAAATTCACTCAATCAATCTTTTACCTCTTACCAATAATAATTCTTCCAGTTTCAGTTTGCTTCACTTTTGTGAATACCCCTGTCAAGGTTAAATGAGACATCTGCTATTAATATATAAAATCATGTCAGACTGAAAAGACACCCCAAGATCTATTTTCAAACACATTGTGAGCGTGAAAAATGCATATATTGTGTTTAAACACTTTTTTTTCCATTCCAAATGCAACCCTCTGTTTTATGGATAGCTGGACTTGTGTCAAGCTCAGGTAAATGTAACGTGCTGCGTCTAAACAAACACACTGAAATGCAAATGGAGTAAAAAGCAAATCAGAATGCTCATGAGTACAAGCAGGCAGATATAATGGAATCAGTTAGCGAATGCATTTATTTGCGCTCTAACCTGCATTGAAACATGTGTTAATTGCAGAAAACCCACAGTAAAAAATGCCCGTGTGTAAGAGCCCCTAAACACTTGACTGCTTAGTCCCAGCAAATATTTCAGTTATAATTTACTTGAATCCAAACTAATATTTACGATAAATTACTGAAGGCAATGAGGAGCAATGTGGAAGACACCACCTTCCCTGATAGTGAGTTATTTAACCTGTACTTGACATGAGTACTGTTGCATGTAGCAAAAATCTAGGAACATAAAATAAGGAGCATAAAATTAAACACTATAATTAGGGCCGGGCCAAACCCCCAGGCACCCTAGGCAACCCAGCTGGCCACCCCGTCCCATTTGTGCGTGCCCTACAGTGAATGTGTGCGTGCAAGCACATGCGGGAGGGGAAAGTGACAAAGGGGAGGAAGAGAGATGGGAGAGTGGCAAAGGAGAGGGCAGAATTACAGTGAGGAGTGAACACAGAATAGGGGTAGTCAGATGACACTTTAACAGGTATGTACCCAGCAACCCCCTATCAATGCAGAAAAGGCTTGGTGCACTTGGGGGTGCCTAATGTTAGGCACCCCCAAGTGATAGTATGGACTTACCTGAAACCCCGGGCCGGTGCTCCTATCAGTAGAAAACTGCACTGGCCCGTGGGTTATACCAGTGAGTGCCACAGAGCTATTCTCTTCTGGCCTCTTCTTTTCCGGGGGAGACGCCTGCGCAGTAGAATGAAATAGCCAACTTTTTAGTTAAATTTCGCCTCTTCGCTCTACTGTGCATGCCCAGCCGAGTGAATAAAGAGGAATATGGAAGAAGATGGCTCCATGGTGCTCACTGGAATAATCCCGGGACGGTGCAGTTTTCTGCTGATAGGAGCACCGGCCCGGGGTTTCAGGTAAATCAATACAATCACTTGGGGTGCCTAACATTTGGCACCCCCAAGTGCATCAAACCTTTCCTTCTCCTTTAAGCACCATATTTTATCCATTATACACTGGCCCCCCTGACAGTTGCACCTGCCTACACATTCGATCGAATTACTTTGATTCGTACGATTCGAATTCAGCTGAATACGGACCTATATATCGAAAATGGACCTATTTGGCAAAAAACAAAAACTTTGACTTAATTTCGGTTGGTCTTTTTGAATTCGAATTTTGAAATTTTTCAAATTCGAAATTCGACCCTTGATAAATATGCCCCTATAAGTACTGCCAGCATGACATACTAAAAGGATGGTATGTGAGTGGGAACGGAGCATCCCCTGGCATAGCCTGTCCATGTATTTCATTCAAGATATAAGACAAAGCGCAAGGGATGGAAGGTGCTCCAATCAATGGAGGTGTTAAGTATAAGGCTTCCTTGTGCATGTGATCACTTGATTCTTCTTCTTGGCATTTGTATCTGTCTTAGTGCTTTAATACACTGGATTTTTTATGCAAAAGACAAGCTGAGCATGGAAAAATGTATATGTGTTTGGTATATGTGTATGTGTTTTGGTATATATATATATGTATGTATATGTGTTTGGTAGTAAGTGTAAATAATGAAAGGTCTCTCCACCCCAAAAAAATAATATGCCTTTGCCAGGACTAGGATCCCTTCAGCAGCTGAAGTATTTTAGTTCCACATTGGCCAGACAAAAATTCTTCGTACAGCACCTTGTCGTTTAAAAAAAATGCCTTTTATTCAAAATCTCATGGCAAACCTGGTCAGCAACGTTTCAGGCCGATGTGGCCTTTTATCAAGTTCCACATTGGCTGCGCCGAAGTCCTGTGCTGTTATGAAATCTTGTGCTCTGTGGAGTTTTTAGCTTCAGTTCAACAAATCATGCTGGAAGTAAAGTTACAATGGAAGTGATACAAAGCATTACGGTGTAGAACAAACACCCTACAGGCACCTACACACAAAAGCTAGTTTCATGATGCAGCTAATTTGTCTTTAAATGTTTTTTAAATTTCAAGTTTACTCTACCATGGTGAATGAAAACACACAACAAAAAAAAATAATTTATTATAATTTTATAATATATTTTTAATAATCAATTTACCATAGTCAGTTTTACACATCTTAGGCTCTTTTCACCTTGTCCTCTTTTAGCAAATGAATCCTCTTATCAGTTTTTCTATGATATTTGTGCCATTGTATTGTGCTGAAAAAAACCCAGAAAGCCAATTCGACAAAGTCATTCCCATCAAAAGTAAACTAACCTTCCATGACTGCCTCTAGGGTTAATAGAAGTAAACTGGGCACATTTGCAGTAACGACAAATAAAGTCTGCAAAGGAGAGGGCATGTGAATTGTTACTGTTTGTATGGTAACGGCACTCTGTTACAAAAAACTTTGCCTGAATATGTCCCATTGATATCACTAATAGGTCCAAGTATCACAAGAAATTTAAGCATTTTCTGTTTGTAGCAAATATCAGCCACAGTGGTTTATAGAAACAAGAACAGTTACTGCAAACACGCAGACAGTTGTTACCTGCAGAGATGTTTTTAAGCAGAAGATACACACTTCACCCTTCATGCATAGTAAATCATGTACAAAGTCATTTCTTTTCAATTTATCATAGCAGAATAATCTGTAGGATGGCACAAACGATTTTCTGTCACCCTGTACTTTTGAATGACGAGAAGTTTAGGGGCCACCTACATGTCCCCCTCCTCCCACCCCTCAATACAGAGACCTGTGTCAATTTAGAAAGACTAGAAGGTTGTGTAGAAATGCAATAAAATGGCTAATTTTAGTAATTTCTGCATGTTTCTGTTATGTTAATTCATTATATTGTGTTTAGGACTCCGTAGATAAATACAATTGGTCCGCTGCACGCAACATATTATCAATATATTTAAGACATTAAGACATTTTGTGCCTTAAGCTCCTATAAAATGCCTTACCCTTTAAACAAAACAGGGATTGTTTGTCCATATATTGCAATATATTTAAATTGGCCAACTAAGTCAAAGTCATCCCCGGTATGGCCAGTCCTACACTCAACTTGCATCTGATTCATTAAGAATTCTACTTTTTCATTATACATTTTACACAGGGACTAAGTTTTACCTGCAACTTACTAGCTGCTTTCAAAGGAAAACTCCCAAACTTGGTTGCTCTTTTATTAGACACCAGTGGGATCACCTGACTATAGTTGGGAAGGGTGGGAGCTACATGTACAACAACTTTCCCTTGTTTGTTGTGTTTAGGATTCCTGTACCTGAACCTACTGCATCATAAATTACCCCTATGGTGTCTAAAATTCCATGTTGGTCATTTTCAGTAGTAGTAGTATCCAAATAGTTTCCCCCCATACCCCAACTGCTCAATTATGTCACAAAGCCTTTGCCATTCATTGTACCACCTGTCAGTAGAAGTTAAAGTAGTAATTCTCAGTAATTCTTATAATAATAATAATAATAATAATAATAATAATAATAATAATAATAATAGCGTGGTTACCTTAGTGTCCATTAGATTACACTGTTGTACATACAAATAACTGAATTTAATATTTTGACCATAAAATAATAAATTTAATTTAGCCCAACATAGCCCTATTTTGTTTATTTTAATTCTTCAGAGTAAATTTTTGAACAGGAAATATTGTTTTAGGAATATTTGTTCCTGTGTCACTACTTACAACTAGCATATATATTATGTAGTAAACTGAATGCAGTAGCCTGTTTAACTCTATTGGTCTTGATTTCAAAACACCTTATTGTGAGATAGTTTCTTTTGAAACTGTGCATATTCAGGTGCTAAACACTAGTCACATGACTACGTGCTAGAAGGTTATTCTCATTCACTTGAATTGATATCAATTTTGAGTATTTTGTCCAGCTACCAAACATAAAATTACGTTTTAGTATGATGTAGAGAGTGATATTCTGAGACAATTTGTAATTGGTTTTCATTTTTATTATTTGTGGTTTTTGAGATATTTTTGGTAGCCTAAGTTCAAATCAACCTAGTAACTATGCACAGATTTAAATAAGAGACTGGAATATGAATAGGAGAGGCCGAATAGAAAGATAAGTAATAAAAAGTAGCATTAAAGGGGTTGTTCACCTTCAAACAACTAGTTGTTATCAGATAGATCACCAGAAATAACGACTTTTTCCAATGACTTTCTATTTTCTATGTGTCACGGTTTTTCTAATATTGAAGTATAAAGTGTCATTTCTCTCCTTCTGAAGCAGCTCTGGGAGGGGGGGTCGCCGATCCTGTAAACTGTTCTAAATTGATACATTTAGTTGATACATTTCTTATCTTTGTCCCTGCTGAGCAGAATCTCTGGGTTTCATTACAGGCAGCTGTTAGAATTGATACAATTGTTGCTAATACTCCAGAGATGCTGCTGAGAAATGTATCAACTCAATGTTGCAAAATTGTAACAGTTCAGAATCTGCACCTGGATTACTGAGCTGTCAGACTCAAACACCAGAGACAGGAACATTCAACTTTAAACTTAGATTTTGGAAAAAACTTAAAAAATAAATAATGGAAAGTAATTGGAAAAAGTCATTATTTCTAGGGAACAATCTAAAAACAACTAAATTGAAAAAAGTGTTTGGAAGGTGAACAACCCCTTTGGGGTTCATTGGAAAAAGTCGTTATTTCTGGTGATCTATCTGATAACAACTAGTTGTTTGAAGGTGAACAACCCCTTTAAGACTACATTTGTACCTTTACAGAGCATTTGTTTTTAGATGGGGGCAGGGACCCCAATTTTGAAAGCTAGAAAGAGTCAAAAGAAAAAATGTCAATAACTCAAAAACTGTAATAAATAATGAAGACCAATTGAAAAGTTGTTTAGAATTGGATATATAATTGGATTGAATTGGATATATAATGTGCATTTTGTTACTCGTGTGCATTTTATTAGTACTTTGGTGGCATCATGGGAAACACAAGATTTATACGAAATAGAATCCTGAGTACAAATATACTGTATACACTATTCTGAATACTGCATAAATGAAAGAAACGGAAGGTAGAGGGCACTATAAGATCAGCTTTTGGTCTATCAGTTTTTTACACCTATTCATAGAAAAAAAAAAGACAGTTAAATATTGCCTGCTTGTGAATTATGATTCTTTTTGTAAATGTGAGCGTGCTACACTGAAATAAGTAATCACAATATAAGAGTTAATGCCATATAAAATCAAATGAAAACATAAACTACCAGCGCATTGCTCTAAAGGGAAATTAACATGAAATAAAGTATAGAAGCAGACAATGTAATTGGAGGAATAGTATTATCCCAAAAGCTATAGCTTACCATGATCATTCTGAAACTGTCAGCATACAAATGTTAGTGCTTTCTGGCTCGAGATGCTTCTAACAGCTTTATTCTGTAGATTACTGGGGAAGAGTTGTAGTTCCAATTTATGCCAGTTTAGAAAAGCGAAATGTTTATATAAAAAGCAGCAGGGATTAAAAAAAGAATCGACTATCTAAATTGGAGCAGCGCCAGTAGATAAGGACATTGCTGCTGATAACATTGAGGGCAGGGTTGATGCCATTGGCATACATTGCGAACAATGACTCAATGGAACACACTGATTGCAATGCCATACTGTAGTTAATAATGAAGAATGAGAGGCCTTTATATCCCCAGAGAATTGAAAGATGGAATTTTGAGCAGCTATGTACGGTAGAGCCCATAAGCAAATCTTTTAACTTAGCATAACATAACTGAAAGACAAAGTTCCCCTATAATGTAAGAAATGTATAGTTCACTAGTTGGTTTCCATTTGGGTGCCAAGCCCAAAACTACAGCCAGAGGGAGATGATTAAACCATTTCAACAAAAATGAACAGGCACTCAAAAACTCCAACGTAATGGACAGATGCCATGTTTAATTATTCCTTCCCATATTCTTCCAAATTCCCATTCTATAGTGCGTGTGTGTGCTTGTGCGTGTGCGTGTGTTGTTTTTTCCAGGGCCGCGGCTCCTACCAGAAAGCAGCAGTGAGAATAGTGAAGAATTTTGGCTACCCTGGAGATTGTCTCCCAGATAAAAACAATGATTAATTAAAGGTTTTATCAGTAATTTAATCTCTGGAACTGCATACCCCTATTTTACAAAATGCATTCACTTGCAGATTAAAAATTGCTTGTAAAATATTAGGCCATGGAATATACACAAATCAATCAATTTATTTGTGTTTGTGCAGCAATTCTGGTCACATTAGTGCCATTGGCACTTTACTAATAGTGCCTACATTCCCACCATACTGATATGATCATTGATTGCTTTTTTTTAGTCTGCATAATGCATAATGGCTACTATATATTTTGTAATGCACTGCATTCCTCTGCAGCTCACCTTACATATGAGTCTTTGGTGAGAATGTGTAAAAACCTGGAATTGCTAGTATTTCCGTTGTTTGCTATGCAGGGCACAATGATACATGCCTTTAGTTATGTCAACAAAGTTTAGCTGAAAAATGACAGAATGATGAATCCATATAATAATACTTCATACAAATAGATTTTAAGTGCATATAAGTGCACCTTAGGATTATTGGCCAAGATGTAACTTCCCTTTGCATTATACAGTGTTGTACCCAAAGCTATGATAGATGTGTACATAATAACAATACATACCTATGAAAATGGCTAACCTGATATTTTGACGTGGAACACAGCAGCAAGAACTTGTTTCAGCTTGTAATTTCTCAAGGGCATGCTTTATGTTTTCTTGGAGAATATTAGCTCAAGTAAAATCTGTGGCAGTCACCATCTTATACAAAGGACTTGCTTATAAGCCACCCGGTTTAATGGAAAAAGATAATAAGCATACGCAGTCTTTTGCATCATTCAATATATTGCGTTGTAAAAGTCCCATGCTCGCTCATCATCAATCTGTTAGCATTTTATAAGAAAAGCAAAACCATGCAATATAACCAAAGAATTGGCTTCTTAAACACAAATTAAGCAGCATTATGAATATCATCACAAGTGAAACTGAAAATGCTTCTCCATTGTAAATAACTGAAATGGCCGGCAGTTAAATCTACATATCGCGAAGTCGCCCATAGTTTCCTCCCGAGGCAACTTCAGAAGAACAAAGTGATGCGTTGGGTGTACCGCCATCGATTTCAGTTGTTTCCACTGGAGACACGTTTGCGGGTGATTTGTCGCCCGCAGTTGTGTATTTTTATCACGGGTGACAAATCTCCCCTTAGGCCACTGCGTCACATTGACTTCTGAAAACCCATGTGATCTGAATGTGCATGTCCAAATGATCAACAATTGCTCAAGGAATGGCAAGGCGGCACTCCGGTTAGATAAAAAAGGTGGTTTATTCCAACAGGTCATTGACCAACATCACCTTACGCCTTTTGGGAGTAACTCCCTTAATCATAGGCTATGAGTTACTCCCGAAATGCGTCAGGTGATTTTGGTCAGTGACCTGTTGGAAGAACCACCTTTTTTATATAACCGGAGTGCCGCCTTTCCATTCCTTGAGCAATTATTATTTCAGTGGGGACGCTGATGGCAGAGCACCTGGACCACAACAACTAAAAAATGGAACTACACTAAGAAGATCACATGGGGGTGAGTTTGGAGCAGCCTAAATCTTTTTTGTACAAATGATCAACAGCCACATCTGATCAATCACACAAAAGGATTACATGTTTTTTATCTTTAGTTTAGGCTGAAAATTGGATGTGGCATTTAAATGAAGTTGTGTTGCCTTTTGATCCAATCATGTTGTATGAAACCCAGATTGATTGTCAGTTCTCAAGTGGGTAGAAACAGTAGGAGGCCAAACTCATGCATGAGGCACTAAGGTGCATGACCAGTTGTCAGACACAACCCAATTCTCATATGAAGAGTGTTACTTGTTGATCACTTGATCAGCTACACACTACAGGGCATTGTGATTACAGAATTAAACACGTACGGGAATCTTTCTGTAAAAGTAACAATTGGCTATCAAACATAATTATTCTACCTGTTGTGATAATGTGATCAAAGCTAAAGGTTTATTGGTTGCTATGGGTTATTGCACGTTCAGCCAAATGTTACCATTGTTATTAAATGAATGTAAAAATTTCCAAATTTAAAGGAAACTCTGCAACTTCCGAGAAATGGTTTTAACAATTTTAGTACCGTCCTGTTTTACAGGGTATAAGCTGTGGTGTGCTAAATAAATTTCCTTTTGTAATGAGATAAATCATACCTTCATGTTAATGATGTCGGAATTGTAATAAACTGCATCTCCCCACTCTTGCATTAGATCTTGTGTTGGTCTGATCTTTGTCAGCAAGAGACGTAATATGTTCACTGGCTCCTTCTCTGACAAGGGCAACAAAGTCCTCAACCAGCTTATCTGATGTTTATCTGATGTTTATCTTGTTTTTTTTACCATAAAGTCTGAATTTTTAGTGGAAAAAAACCCACAATTTTTTCAGGATTTATTATACCCTGAGGATGGAAAAAGTCCAAATCCGAAAATCCGGCATCTCAGAATTGCAGAGATTGCATATAAATCAATGATAGAAGTACTGAAGATATCTAGATCTGGGTTTCATGCAAAAATCCAAAGATTTTGTGGTTTTCGGGTGAAAAATCTGAAAAATTTGTACAATTAGTTTTTTTTTACACCTTTTTTGGGGGTTTTCAGGAAAATGTATTGATAAATACATAAATACCCTGTGCAAATTTGGTCGGAGTATTTTTCAAAAACGAATGAGTTACATTCAGACTTTGATAAATGGGCCTCCCAGTGTTCTTGACATTCCAATTCATTCATTTAATAGAAAATTAGAGGAGTATATATTTAGTAATTCTATTTTTTATGCAAAACAATGTATGTTGTAAAGGCCACTTTGATTTGTACTTGTACTTGTCTGCGCCAGGAAGTTGAGAGAATATTGCTGTATTTGACTAGTTTTCTTCGGTACATTTTTTTCTCAACAGAAACAGATTAATTAAGATGCCTGCGTTCTTTTTAAAGCAGTAACTCACTGGTTGACTTGGTCTTACAACAGAAATTTAATTTCAGGCCTCATTACAAACCTGAGTAGCACGGACAACATATTCTCCACATTAATAATACACAACCATTTAGATGCAAATTGACCAAGCTTCTTCAGGAGGCACAGCTATGGGAAGGATGGAGTAAACAAATGCAGCCCACTGGTTATTTAGGACAGAGCCATATTTATATAAATATAATTGCATAGTTTGTGCTGCATAAGTACTAATACAGAACATTTTTAGGCACAGGGAGTTTACAGATACAAGTGAAAATACTGATCTTATTGATAAACACCAAAATAAAGTTGAATTGCACTGTATACTAGAATAAAAATACAAATAATGAATATGATATATAATGTATAATTAAGATGGGCCTCCAAAAATGTCTTCCAATTGGCAGCATGGATTGCATTCTAAGCTCTTATATAGTAACATCGTAATATAGTAACATAGTAAGGTTGAAAAAAAGACACATGTCAATCAAGTTCAATCTTGAAAAAAAATATATATAACCTGCCTAATTGTTAGTTTATCCAGACAAAGGCAAAAAAAAAAAAAACCATTTGAAGCCTCTCCAATTTGCCTCAGAGGGTGAAAAAATCCTTCCTGGTTCCAAGATGGCAATCGTACTGGTCCCTGGATCAACTTGGACATCTTTTGGACAGGTGTTTTCCGATATGGGTTAAGGAATGTGCAGTTTTCTTTATGGCACATTTTTAAACGCCATAAATTAAAGGACAGAACCCCTGGCTTCCATTCAAAAACAAACAGGGGGGGGGGCGCGAACAGAATGGTTAGCGCTGCTCAATACAGAAAGTGTTGTGCTTCAATTTGGGAAGTGTTTAAACATGATTTGAACTACAACTTCCAGCATGTCAAAACGTTGAAAGCCCACAGGCTGGTCATCCTTGCCATTTCTAAGACTATAAAGTGTTACATAGTCTAATATATCATATGTACATTTGCCAATTATAAATTTGGTTAAGGGCTAATGCCCTCTCTGTCCTACACTAAAACTCCAATTACCTGATCCTCCTAATTTAATAGATTTGCATCTGAGCTTGCTGTCAGACTGGTACAATGGTAGGCAAGTTTGGCAAAATCTTGCTCTTTCCTTCTTTTGAGACTTACCCACTCGCAAGGTTCTCTATGCCCCAGTACTGTTCCATGTCATCAGTAGAACAAGAGCTTGGAACTGATTTACAGTTTTTCTCATCGAATAAATCTCCGCAGTCATCATCCTCATTACACAACAGTCTCTGCACAATACACCTTCCTTAGGCACACAGAGAGAGAGCTGCAGATTATTTGACTTACTGTTAATAAACAGCTTCTTTAAAAACATTGAAATGTGTTGCCTAAAGAATAATAGAAATTTATAAGCTTTATTGAGCAATTATGGATTTGATAGATAGATAGGTTTTGCATTTATGTTTTTTAAATGTATGTTTTCCTATAACTTCTGTATGTATTCCACAATGAAAAAAATCTTGAAAGCTTGACTTTTGATTTATTTATTGTACTACACAAAATGGACCCAGTTTCTTAAACATGTTGTTATGATGAATCAGTAAGGTAGATTTTCAAAAGAAACCACAGGGGAACATAAGTGGATCAATAAGCTGCACAGCAGGTGTACATAATGGTATGATTACTCCAGTTTTGGAAATTGACTGCCTACAAAGATAATTCTTGGAAATCACATCATATGTTTATACCTTGGTTTAACACAGACTTACAAAGGACCCCTCACTATCGTTACCACACTTATAGTAGTAATAGAAATCCCTGCTTTGAGACTGCTACATTTTTGTCTAACTCAGTTACCTTCCCCACAAACAGATTTAACATTTAGGGGGTTATTTATCAAAGTCTGAATTTATCTCAATATTTTCTGCTATAAACTCTGATCAAATCCGCTCTGGTTTTTTACGTTTATTATTACATTTTCCCGAAAATTTGCTTTGCGGGAAAAAAAACAGATTTTCACGATTTTTTCACCCTTTGCTGAACTTGGTATAATTAAAACAAATAAAAAATGAAATCATTATAAAAAGCAATGATCTGACTGGCAGTTACAAATGCACTGGAGCAATTTAGCCTTATGTTAGCATATTAGCCCCAATATATACTATATGCTGTGGGCGAGCTCTCTCAAAATGGCACATTTATTTAGGTCAGAATTTTTGCTTTGAAGAGCTTTGCCATACTTTGAGCAAATGCATCTGACGCTAGTGAAAAATTCATCAGCGCAACAGTTTCTGAGCAGATTGTTAATATACGTCAATTTAAATATGGCTACATATATATATATATATATATATATATATATATATATATATATATATATATATATATATATATATATATATATATATATATATATATATATATATATACCAATGTTTTATAGACAAGCACTCCCTTTGATGTAAAACAAATAATCTTTTATTGTGAAAAATTCATCAGCGCAACAGTTTCTGAGCAGATTGTTAATATACGTCAATTTAAATATGGCTACATATATATATATATATATATATATATATATATATATATATATATATATATATAGAAAGGCATAAGGAGCGCACAACCATGTGTCCATATTCGCCCTGGGTGCCAGTCAAGGAATATGTAATAAGAATTGCAGCAAGCGACGGCACTCCTAGGAATTTCACCAAAACAGCAGTGATATGAATCAAAGGTGAGGTTTAATAAATCCTACGTTTCGTCCCTGACGAAGGTTCCGGTTAGGAACCGAAACGTAGGATTTATTAAACCTCACCTTTGATTCATATCACTGCTGTTTTGGTGAAATTCCTAGGAGTGCCGTCGCTTGCTGCAATTCTTATATATATATATATATATATATATATATATATATATATATATATATATATATATATATATATATATATATATATATATATATATATACCAATGTTTTATAGACCAGCACTCCCTTTGGTGTTAAACAAATAATCTTTTATTGCATCATTATTGGATAATGATGCAATAAAAGATTATTTGTTTTACATCAAAGGGAGTGCTGGTCTATAAAACATTGGTGTATACAAGATTTACCGTGCACCCCTGCCTTCATTAAGATTGATTTCGGAGTGCGGATACTCATCTGGAAGATATATATATATATATGTGTGTGTGTCTTTATTAGTGTTGGTGAAATTGCTGGAAGCGGCCGCTTATTATTAAAAATGTCCAAGGAAGCAAAATAAAGACAAGAGATCCTCTATTGTCCTAGACATAAGCCCACCCTAAAACAAATGTGGGATGACCTTCAAATGGTTAAAAAAGTGTAAATAATATATATTTAACAGTTACAACTTTTAAACATAATCCCACATTACATTATGAAAAAAAAAAATCATCAATTCTCTTTTTTATGACTTTTTTGAATACAGGATATGATGTCACTGATACAGTAATGTTGAGGATGTAGCTTCATCGTAACAATTTGCCAGGTCGAACCAGGCCAGTAGATTTGGCGAAAAGGGTAATGTATTCGCCTTTTAGTAAATAAGCAATGTCATTGCGAATTGTCATTTTGGAAGAATGTTTTGCCAAAAGAAATATAATTCGCCCCTTTGTGCCTCAAAGTGCACAATTTGAGTTCACCAAAGAAAAACTCACCCACTTTCTATTTATTCCTATGGGATTTTTAGAAGCCTGTTTATCAATGGGTGGAAGTTCGTGCTCACCATTTAATAAAGCCTATTCCACAGGAATGAATAAAAAGAGAGTAAGATTATCTGTGGTGAGTTTTTTTTAATTTCACACTTAAAATAAATCTTCCCCTGCATGTTTCAAATATCCAAGTTAGTTTGGTCTATTATTAATATATTTATATTCAGATTACATTGTGGTTTAATCAATCTCTTAAAACGTCTGTTTATATGATTTATGGCAAACAGAGAGGGAGAAAGAGAGAGAAAAGAAAGAAAACCAATCGGAAACTGCTCCTACCTGTTTCTGTACAGCGCAAAACTTCATATGTCGTTGTATTCCTGCAAGGGGTTCTTGAAACACACGGCTCCTCTTACATGTCTAATCGATTGCAGGATTCCCCCACCAAATTTGGAGGGTTGTGTTAATCTTGCAAAACTGAACTAAATATGGAAATAGAAATGTGGGAGGTAAATTGTTATAGAGCCCTTCTGACATCAATACACAAAGCTTTGCCTGGGGATGGAATCAAAAGGGCCTGCCAACTCTGGGAGAAACTTTACTGAATTCAAATATTAGTGCTGGCTCTGAAGATAGCTGGGTATTTGCTTCCTTTTCACAGCTGTGAATAAGTGCAGTAAAATGATGTATAATGCAAACCTGCTAACCCATACAACATATAAGCACAAACCTACACAATGTATTGGCCAAAATTATATAGGAGCTCTCACAAATTCTACTGGATATTGAAGCTTGCTCTTACATTCTTGGAATTTCTCAATCTCAATCATTATTTTAAACGAAAAAACATTTAAAGCAAAAAAGCATAGCACCCTAGTCTA
Source organism: Xenopus laevis (assembly GCF_017654675.1). Lineage (NCBI taxonomy): Eukaryota > Metazoa > Chordata > Amphibia > Anura > Pipidae > Xenopus > Xenopus laevis. Next base: position 67,966,591 of record NC_054378.1, on the reverse strand, counting down.
GTCAATGACCCATGCAATAGTATGATTTGTTTATAATTATCCACCTTACTGCCTACATTGAATAACTTCATAAAACTGAAACCAAAACAGCATATATTGGATAAATACTGCCTGTACTTACCTATAACAATGCAAGGCAAAATATAGAAAAAGAGTCCAATATAAAAACATTGCTGAGGATGGTGGTCAGTTACAGAATACTAACTTGTCTGTAGCATTATGCAGGCTCACAGCAACTCTTCCCAGTTACAGAAGATATATACATACAGATCACACGGAATGGGTAATTTTGTTGTACTGCTGCTACTCTTGTACTTAAATATATTTGGCCCTTTTAGAAATCAGTTTGGACATGCAAATTCTGTGCATTTCATTGGGCCTACTAATTTACTTGGTAAATTAATTACAAGTAAATTAATTCTATGTACACCCACAAAGGGACAATAATTGGTCAGTCAACCCAGACCAATCATCTGGATGCCCAACAATCATTGTCCAGGGTATGGTTGTTTTTACTTATGTTCCTTTTTGGTGGCTGCAACATTACACACAGCAAATGAGTTTGAATTCCAGACATTGCTGCTTAAAATATTGCATATTTATCCAGGTATGTATGAATTTAAGGCATTAGAGTAGCCTTGTATACAATTCTGTTGCATGCAAAAAGTAAAAAAAAGTTTATCAGTAGTGATGGGCGAATTTATTCGGCAGACGCAAATTTGCGGCGAATTTGCACGATTCGCTTCCGGCGAATAAATTTACGAAAATCCACTGGTGAAAATTCGCCAGTGTAAAGAAAAATTTTCAAAAAACGGATGACGTTCCGCTAATTTTTTGCGCAAATTCGCCCATCACTATTCATCAGCTGATATTGGTAGTTCTGTAAAACTGAAAACAGTAGCCTTCCTATACTGGGTAGTTCTTAGAGCATACAATGAAATGAATTGAAAACCACATACAAATGAATTTCACAGGGTCAGCAAACAGAATGGTATTTGTGTATCCTTTCTTTGCCCTTTGACTGCATTGTTAATGATTAGCTATCTATGGGGAAGTATTTTAATAATATTGTGATGAAAGACGGCCAAAAAACAAGCAACAGGCTGAAGTCCTTTTCACATGGCATATTTCAGTCAATGAAGCAGTATGAACAAGGGAAACTTCTTTCCCATATTATTTTCCTTATCACTGCAAATATCTTGGCTAGTGCAATGTGACAGAGTAAATATCAGAGAAGTAGAAAGGACCAAGCAACTAATAATAAGTCTTTCTTTATGGTTTACTTGGTTCTGACATAATCATGGATTTGTCATGTGTCCAAGCAAAAGTCAGTAATTCTGCAATGTAGCTTCATGTCATCACTAATACAACCTGTTAATCTGGTCTGTGAATTTCGAAAAAAGAAAGGATTTTAGTCTAGCCCATATCATGGCAGTAACTCCAAACTTTATAACTATTTCTAAAAAAGGGTCCTGGTGTGCAGTGTCGGACTGGGATGCCAATGGCCCACCAGAAAACCGTAGACTGTGGGCCCACTTTCCAAACTCTTATTCCTCCTCTCCTCACTCAACCTCTTTATTCTCCTAGTCTTTTATATCTACTTCCTCTATTCTTCCATTATTAAGCATTTTTCCCATAAATAAATAGGCAATGACCATGGAATAGGCTAAATGGTTAGAAGTAAGAGGGCCCACTGACACCTGGGCCCACCAGGAGTTTTCCTGGTATCCCAGTGAGCCAGTCCGACACTGCTGGTGTGGCATTCATCTGCTGACCCAAGACAAACTTTGTCCCTATTTTGTTTTGGGTACGTGCTATGACTTTAACACACCAGTAATTATTTAACAATAATGGCCAGATAGTACAGTAAACTATCCTACCAGAATGATCCTGGGGCCACTTCTTTATATATATATATATACAGGTACAAATACAAGTTTTTTGAGCGTATAAACTCACAAATTTGAAGTATTTGAGTTTTTTCTCCACAATTATATTCACAAATCCTAATACTAATTCAGATTCAAAAATGATCCCATCATGTGCATAGTACTCATCAATTGCATTTGATTCTATTCCGTAAAATGCTATACTGTCAAATGGAATACGTAGGTTCCAAGCAATTTCAAATCAGTGTTTTACTCCAGATTTGTAAGTAGAAATTTGATACTACTTTTGCTCCAATTTTAGTTCATTCCACTTTTGTGAATTATATAATTATCACATGAGCATATTGTCTTTTAGTTATATTTTCCAGTCTTCTTCCCATCAGCTAATGTTTCTCATCAGCTTGTGTGGTGGCTAACCACCAGGATCTAAGAAGGTTGCCTTTCTTCACACATATATGATTTCTAGGTCAGCAAGTCATTATCATTTTTGTCGTCTTTTTTTTTTAATTGTAGTAAAATCCATTAGTCCTAAGACATGTCTGCAACAATCTCATTGCATTTGGCCACATCTGATGCAGATACACATAGGTGTAAGCATGACAATATGCAATAGTGAAAAGGCTTATTGTGATAAACTTCACTAACACATATCACAGTGCCACTCAACATCTAGTCAATGACAGAATAGATGCTGCCAGCTATGTGTTTCTTTAGAAAATATTGTCCCAAAATTTCTCGTACCATTTACATAACTTGACTTATCTCACTCCAACTTTGTGTTGTCCGGAAAGTTTCATTTACCCTGTCATAAAGATGCCAAAACATGTTGGGTATTAGTGTTGGGTCCACTGTTTTACCACTGTTTTACAGATGACCAGTCACAAGTCATCTGGAGAAGTGATCCACTGAAAAAAATCATGTTTGCTCTGTGTGGTATTATATTTTGGTGACATCAGTGCATCTGATCAAAGTAACTGCCATGTTTTGTGTTTTACATGGTGGTAAAAAATTTCAAAATCATCATACAAGGATCTTCATTCAGTTTATTAGTTTCTGACAAGCTAATTACGCTGCACTTGAAAAAAACCATGTGATATGAAACCTGAAAATGACGCACCTTCCAATCACTGACATTCGCTATCTTGCTACAGTGTAATGGCAATATGAAACCATTTGTCATTAATACTCATATTTACAAAATCTGTCATTGTATGTTAATTACTTAAAGCCTTTTCCATTTGAAGAGTTTAATGTTACAATTATAAAATAAAAATCCAATTTTCCCCTAATGTACAAAAGAGACAGAATTGGGTAATCTAATCACAGATTCTCTTATAGCAAAAAGTCATGCCTCTTAAGTCCACAGAGAAAGTCTATTTCATTTTTGTCCACCTTTTGGATTTGTTCCAGAGTTTTTTTTAGGCAAATATTCGATCTTCAAAAATGGCACACATAATGAGTCTGCATAGCTTTTCAGCAGCAAGGTACCAGATGAGCAAGCATCCTCAATTCTATAATACGAAAGTCTATTTGTGAATCTAGGAATCACTCAGGGTCTAGAACATTTGGCATCTTTCCACATAGACCATAAAAGCTCTTCTTCTAATGAATAGGTTATATAAAAAAATGTGTATTTTGAGCCTTCCTCCCCACTCCAAATAAAGATGGTTGTCATATGAAATAAAATAATACTCCTTTCAATGAGACTCTTCTTTAGGTGCTGCTTAAAAAACTTCCATGAAGATCAACAGTGCAATGTTCAGCCTCCATATTCCTCTGTGGTACTGCTGCTATATTGGGGTTTCTGCATTACTTAGAATATATAAGACTATAAAAACTTTTGAAAGAAAAGTGATAAAGTAAAGTAGTCAAAAAAATAGTCATCTTGTATTGTTCCCATTAAGGTTAAGTAGGTCAACATGGATAAAATCAGGGATTTATGAACAAATCCAAAGTCATCTTCCATGCCAGTGCCTTTTTGGGACATTGGTGTTGAGAGAGAGAGAGAGACTATCCTTTGCACTGCCTTTGCCACCAAAATCATTCTTTCAGTAAACCGATAAAACCCATTGTTTTGGTGAAGGATCCTGTGAGTGCGAATGGCTCGCTGGTTGTTCAGTCACTTCAAGCACTATAAACTGTATAATGCTATTTCTTCAAGATCTGGGCATAGAGTGGCTCTTCTGATCTTCTCTAAATCAAAAGGAAAATAACAAAGGTTTAGCAATGCCAATTTAGACTTTGGACAACATACATTAAATTTATCTGTGATTTAAAAAAACACAAATGCACTCAAAATCCAGCAAAGTGATGCTTTATGGTTAATAAAAATAACTGTGTGTAGCCTAATCACACCCTAAATCAACAAGATTTAGAAGACTGTCTTAAATTTTAATAAAAAGAAAGAAAAAAAGTTCCAAAATCAACAATAGACCCACTAGTCTCATTTATATTATGGTAAAGTTATAGATTCATGGTATGATATATTTTGCTTTGAGTAGGTGTAATTTTGGTTGCCAAGTCACACATTATCCACCATATGTGATAAAAGAGTGCCAGGTGCTGTAACCCATAGCACTCAACGAGATATTGCTACCTGCTGATTGTTTGCTATCGGTTACTTCACCTGGCCAGATTTACTGCCATCTGCCAATTTCAGCCTCATCTATCAAATGATCAAATGGTGAAAAATCATGATCCCAGAGAACTCATTTCCATTCTGTTGAATCCAATAACAGCCACACACAAACCAAACATTACACTGTTGGTCAAAATCATTGAATAATAGAGCAATGGAAGCATGTTCTCTAGAATCACGCTACAGTTGGACTGAATGACAAGTCTCAGTTTGGCCAATGCTAGAAGAACAATACCTGTTTGAATTTGTAACACCAACAATATTTTGGTCTGAGGTTGTTTTTTTATGTCTTGGGCTTGGACCTATGGTTCCTCTAGTGAAACCAAACCTTATTAGAACTACGTATACTGTAGTTACATTCTTTACAATATATCCTTGAAATATTGGACCCTTTTTTTATAATTATTTTACAGTTATTACAATTATGTTCAAACTATTTGCTCAGACTAATAGGATGTGTGCTTATTTTACTAAATAAGCACACATCCCCACAACCCCTCTAGTCTTATTTTACTAAGAACCTAATTAAAACATTTCTATCAATATTAACTTTCTGAAACAACAGTATAAAATACTCCCCAATCTCCTTTTTACTGATATAGTTTCATTCATTATCTGTACTTTCTGGCCTAAGTTTCTACTAACAATTGGGATTGGCTGTTTTTACGAATTAAGATTTAAGAATTAAGAATTATTTAATGGAAGGCTAAAGCTATAAAATAAAACTTCTCTTAAATGTAACATAACACAGTTTCTAAACAAGGAGAATTGGTGCCACATTAGATTTAAGTCTTTCTGAAGAGGCTTCCCAAAAAAAAAATATAACAGATATGCTTAAAAGCCACCCCACAGAGGTTTCTAGGAGATTCTTTTAAATGGTATTTACAGATATAAAATATATGTTATAACTGCGTCACCTTGTCACTGTAGCATCATTTCTTTAGTTTTGCCAGAAGGCAATTCTAGGCTACAGCAACAGCATCTAAGGTAAGCAGTATGTGCCAACAAAAGAACACATGTTTGAAATGGAACCAATTTCACTTTAACATTGCTCTAGTTGTTTCACTGGAATAGCTACAAGGTAGTTGATTTTCAAAATACTAGCTTTTTCTTCAAGACTCTTGGCAAAGTATCTACTTAAAATGTTACTGTTAAAAATCACAGGGGAGTACTTTTACTGTGAATAGAATGGTCAGTAGGGATGTAGCGAACCGCCGATAATGTGTTCGCGAACGCCGTTCGCGAACACCGGCAAAAAATGCGAACAGTTCGCGAACAGTTCGCGAACTTCGAACATCCGAAAATCGTTCGATTCGAACGATCGAAGGATTTTAATCGTTCGATCGAACGATTTTCGTTCGAATCGATCGAAAATCGTTCGATTTTAGCGACCGAATGGTCGAATGGTCGAACGATTTTGACGCGAACGCCTATTGGCGAACGTCGCGCGACGTTCGCGAACTTGCGGCGGACGCGAACAGCCGATGTTCGCGCGAACAAGTTCGCCGCAGAACAGTCCGCGACATCCCTAATGGTCAGTGAAATGGGTCGTTTTGGGCTTATTTTGTAATACAGTGTAAACAGTATATTAATTCTATTTTGGGGGAAAAATGAAGAAATTGTCAAAATTTGTCACAATCATGGAAACAAAACCTCATAAGAATGAAGTATAGCACCTCTTAAAGGGGATGTAAAGGCAAAAAAATAAAATTCCATTTTTACTTTCTTTAATGAAAACAAAATCTATCTCCAATATACTTCAATAAAAAATGTCTACCGTTTTATAATAAACCTGACTGTATGCAGTGAAATTCCCCCTTCATTTTACTTTCTCTCACAGCTGCAGATAGGAAACTTCAGATGGTACCTAACTGCTCTGCAGGGAAACAATCATACTTTCAAATGGCAGGGAGGAGGCCCCCCCAACTTACTTCCCAGAACCTGAGCAGCTCTGTTTATTTCCCTGTAGAGATTTGTATCCATAGACCCAGTGCAGTCTGTATATTATGATTATTAATCAGTCTTGCTGTATTGGCTTCTATGGCAGAAATTATTTGAATTGTGCTGTTTTGATCATTTATGACGATCCCTAAGCTTAACCTCCCAACTGAAGCCCAGACCACACTGAGCATGTGTGTAGTCTTGGTCTTACAAAGATGTTTAACAAAGTTACAGTACAAGATGAAAGCATAAATCATTAAATACATTTTGAAAGCATAAATCATTTGTTTATATTTAGAATACAAAATACAGCATTTCTAACATTATTCTATTTTAGACTTTAGTTGCCCTTTAATTGGCTAACTGGATAAAGGGAAAGAATCAGTGTTAAACGTTCAATTATTTTCTCATATAAATAGCCCCAGGGGTATTCCCAAAATTGATTTTTATCCTCACTTTCACACAATAGGCTTAACTATCAGGGCTTAGACATTGTGCTGTGCTAAGCTACATCATTGGCAGAAAAGCTCACAAGTAGAGTCACTGTGATATCCATATTGGAATTATAAATGCCATTCAGTGTCATAATTACACTGTGTTTCATAAGTCATCCATGGGTGAAAGATTTAAAAAATCTGATCAATCAAGTTGACCTATGCAATGTTCAATTGACAGTAAGTAGACTAAATTAACAGATCATGCTCAAACACAACATATTGTGGTTAAGTTAAAATAACCATTGTTTCCATAGATTATAATTTAGGTTGATTATTATTTATACCATTTATAAATAGATCACTGTTTTATTGACACTAGCCTTTCACAGTTCACCTACTTTTAGATTGACACGCTCCTATTCTGACAGAACCTAAGGTAAGAAGAACCATGCTCTCTCGTTCAATTGAAGCAAGAACCATATAGCAATATAGAAAAAAATATATTATAGACAAACCACGCAGGACACAGCACAAACCAAGGGTAACATAAATCAAGGTTTTCCAAATCATGCGCAAAGAGAATATGAAAAAGATAATTGGAAATGAAAAGGAGTGTAAATGAAGGGATACAACAAGAATAAGAGGAAAGAAACAGGTACCTACCGCCAGCTGTGCTATCTAGCTACCGACCTGTGGGCTTATAGCATCACCACTGGGTTCACCTAGGTCAGTGCAGGTTGAGGCCTGAGATGCATCAGGCTAAAACACAAGAACATTAACACTCATATTGCTAAACAATGAAAGAGTAGACAGTTTAGAAAAGAGCAGGATTAAAGCATTTAGTTTGCAAGAGAAGACAGTTTTTTTTTAGCAAAAGCTCGAAAATGCTCTTTTAATGCTAAGTATATTTTGTTTTGAACACATACACCCATGTATATTTCAGTCCTTGCACATTCTGTACAAGCTCAAGCACAAAGCAGCTACCAGCTACTTACATATTCTGCTTTGGATAAAGAATTCACAGTAACAAACAACACTCCTGCTTAAAATAGCAGAGCCGACTAACATTTTATGGTTTTTTTTCTACGTCTTTCAGCTTCTACAATATATTATTGAGAATAATGTATGTCAGTTTCTTTGTATTGTCTGGGGAATCGGCTTTTATCTTAGAGGGACTTACTGCATCTTGTTCTCCACTTTTACTTGGACTTTCAAAGCCTTCTTCAAAGATGTCATCAGGAATGGGATCACTTGTGTGAGATGCTGAGGATTTTGAAGGAGAGCTCTGCCTCGGGGCTGGCGTTGGCGCTAGGTAGAGAGATGACATTGGCAACAATTAGCTGCCGCATACCTATTCTTATAGCTCGCATCAAGTTAAAATGGAGTCACCCTTTTTACTGCACATATTAAAATGACATTGAGAAGGAACTGGGTTTTGGAGGACACATTTAGGTAAAGATAAAATAATCATTTGTTAAAGATAGATAAAAGAATAGGAGCTGCTATGAAATCCATATTTCATTTTATATTACAGATTTCCCTGCCAGGAGTTAAACAGACTCCATCAAATTCTTTTTGGAGTCACTGGTTTGAAACTAACAATTTTCCTCTGCTGCCTGCTCGCTGTCTAAACCTGTTGAAAAACATTTATCATATGGAAACAAATACATTCATCATGAAGCTGTAGTTTATGCAGGGGAAATATTTAAACTTTCACTTTTCTCAATTCATATTTAACATTACAGAGTGACTTGTCATGTAGCTTTTTATAATTAAAGTTGTGTTGCTGGTAATATTACAGTTCAAAAGTCAAAAACCCAAGGGGAAATACCAAGTATATGTGTAACACACATAGGGGTTAATATCTCTATGACAAAGTGGAAACCTAAGGAAATAAAATGCAACATAGCATACAAGTGGCCAGTTCTGTAGGATACTAGCTCTCCTCCCCTTAGTTCTCTTACACTTCTGTCTGTTATAAATGACTCCTATAGTGACTAATTGACATAAGTGAATCTGTATTGCTTCTAGAGTAAATCCAGTATCCAGTGATTAGCCCCTAAACCTAAAGGCACTAATATTTTTTTTTATTTTAAAATTCATCCTGTGATAAAGACAAATGCAAATACCCCAACTATTATTTCTGAAGTGAGAGAATAGCAATCTTAATCAATGATAGTGGATAATAAACATCTGATCTGTAATGGTGACAAGTGAGTCTCCAGTAGAAATGGCCTTGTGAAACAGGGCATCAGTGGGCTACAAAAATCACTTGCACAACCACTGGAACTTTTCAGGCACTTCCCTCTAAAAGTTTGGAGTAATTTATGGTCTAACAAACATTTGTACTGGTGCTGTCCATCGATTCCTAGAAGAAACAATGGTACAAGGCCATCAGCATAATCAGCATAAAATCTGATAGTGAGTTATCAAACATTGTACAGGAGTAATGGAGACAGAGCTATAATCACCATGTATATAGGGGGTGTATAAACCATAACACATGGCTAACCAAACCATATGGCTAACCCCATAGTTCTATTTTAGTTCAATAGAAAAACTCAGTGAAGGTAAATCTCAGTAACATTTTATTCTAAAGCCAAGCTCCTAAAATTGGCTTTGGCCTAAGGAATCTGCAGCAGCTGTCCTAGGGCTACTCCTGTTCTCATAAAGGGTCACTTGGAAATGACAACAATATTTCAGTTTTCAGTTTATCAACTCAATTATTCAATAAATGCAAATGTAGCCTCTTGATAAATAATAATCCGATTTCCACAAAAAATAATTTTTATTCCAAAATGTGCCATTAGTTTTCATACACATATTTTGCTGTTACTTCAGTATTTTTTCTCAGTTATCAGTATGGTAACACCTGATCAATTATGTAAATCCAAACATACGGAAAGCAAATGTTCTAGGCACAGAATTAAGGCAATGGCACACTCTTATTAATGAATGCAGTTTTCTTGCAGGAAAACTATGGAGTTGAAACTAGGTAAAATCAATTGCCATTGTTGTTCAGTTCATAGCCCATGGGAGAGAGCACTGCAAATGTCACTTGCTTTGTGAGGGATATGCTCTGGATACGAAACGCATCATGATGTTTTTAAACTGCTGAAATAAAGTTGATCCTTTTATTCAATGAGTGCCATACAGAGTGCTTGCCAATTACTATAACATAGTAAGTTAGTTTGAAAAAAGACACACACCCATCAAATTCAACCTTTCTAGACATATGATAAATGAGAGTAACAGGGTTCCATGGGATTCTAAATGGTAGGCATTAGAATTAAAACTAATACAACACAATACTAAAAACATCCTGATTACAGAAATAAACAATCATGAGTAGAGTCTTAGATATGAATCACCCAGAAGAGCCACAGTTAATGAATCATTACCTATAATACTAGCCTCTAATAGGCCTAAGACAACAGGTTCATTGCCCCAAATTTCCCCCAATTGTATTATGTGTGAAGGAATGGGATAAGGCAGGCAACCTGGCAACCTCTGGAATGCCACAAGAAATTTGGGGTGTGATGGTAGACAAGTCATGGGAGCCCCTGCACTGAATAATGCTGTGCTCTGTCACTTGCACTAGAGTATGGCACAGAGTGCAGAGAACTGATGCAGCTCTAGAAAGTTTAGAAACAATATAATGATCCAAGGGCTGGGATTCTACTTCCTTATTAATAATTCTCTAGGCCCTAGACATTATTTAAATGAGAACTAAGTTGCTGTGTTTTTTTACCATGGAAATTAACTTTTTTCCCCGCTTTTTGTTAATTCTTTATTTTCCTATTGGGTTCATGAAAACCACACCAGGCTTTGTTTGTTTATCCTAAGCTATTAAACCAAAGTCTATTCAAATGAATCCATATAATTGTCCACCTATAATAAAGCTAACCAAACACATACCAACAGTGTCGGACTGGCCCGGCGGGATACCGGGAAAATACCCGGTGGGCCCCGACCCTAGTGGGCCCCACCGGGCCAGTCCCCCTCTCCCAAACTGTTTTTTAAAAATAATAAAAAAAAATTCGGCGCATAGTAGCGCCGTTTGCGCATGCGCGCCGAGCGCCGTTTCCGTTTGCGCATGCGCGCCGTTTGCGCATGCGCGATGCGCCGAGCAGGGATTCGCCAAACAAGTAGGTAGCGGGGGCCAGAGGGGGGCCCTGGACACCAGTCCCGGTGGGCCCCGGACCCCCCAGTCCGACCCTGCATACCAACTTTTTAAGATAGTCAGTCAATTTTGCTGCACATCTGGTCTCATCCTATTCATATACAGGTAGCCAATAAACCCATACATGTGCCAGTGGGGTTTAGTAACCTAACTGGTTTTCCATTTGAAGTAAATAAAGCTACAGTAGTTAAGTTCTTCCAGAGTAAACCATCTAGACTACTGTTCTGTCTGATAAATAATGATTGAACTGCGGTACCTGAAGGTCTGCTTCTGCCTTTCTAAGATTTATCAGCACTACTTCCTTTGAACAGACTGTGTCATCTAGTGTTTGGGAGCATGTTTATGTTTCCCACATTCTTGTAATGAGATAAATTATAAAAACAATAAGTTAATTATACTAACAGCCTTTTTATCAGCCTAACAATTAATAAAATCGAACTCCCCACTACTCACGTGAATTGGTAGATGGTGATGTGGATGTCATAGGAGTCAAATTTAATTGTGAGATGTCAAAGTCATCGCAATCATCTGTATCCTGAGCGAACCCAACTTTGTCAAAATAACTTGAGAAGGCCTCTGAGGTACATGAGAGGGAAGGCTGGTCTGGGTTTCTTGATGGCACTGGAGGAGGATTTACCATATGAAAATCTTTAAACATCTCTAGTTTTTGTTCAGGTCGCAATGGACTTGATCTCATGGAGTCACTAGTTGGTTGCACAGCAGCTATAGGAGCATTGGTACCTTGATACATGGCTGCTTGAAAAGGCAAAACAGTTTGTGTTGGCATGAAGGCAGTGGGTGGAAACTGACCAGGTAATGTTGGCCATGGCTGTTGCTGAGTTGGGTATAGGCCAGGTTGGGCCCAAGCTATTGTCTGGTTTCCCTGCATAACCTGAGCAACTTGAGGCTGTCCACTCAAGACCATTTGTGGTTGAACTAATGGTTGTTGCCCCCAGAATGATGGCTGAACAGCTCCCATTGCAACATAACCTGAAAAAACAATAGAACAACATGTTAAAAATTCATGTGAAATGCATTTAGGCAGCACGGAACTTTCTCACTTCCTACTGATTTCTTTCTAAAACAGTTTTCATTTTAATGGTTGTGTGTTTATTATTTATCAAGCATCTTTACCTAGATTTGTAAAAACAAAAAAAATTGGCTAAAGATACACAGAAGCACATTTACAAACTAACTGGACTTTGGTGGTCTGTTACCTAGTTATGCGGTAACAGCATATCGCTATTTGAAAACATACATTTTCTATAAATTAACATACTGTAACAAATGTATAAAAATTATGGTAACTAAGCTGCTTGCATCCATATGCATGGCAAAATAACCCTATTGGGTATATGTAATGTTTGAACAATCTTTTAAGGTATGGTGATCTAAATTACAGAAATACGCCTTTATCAGGAAACCTCAGATCCAAAGAATTTCAGATAATAGATACCATACCTGTATTTAGATGGGAAAATCCATGCCTTTTGTTGAACTCTGTTTAAATGTTTGATTTTCAATTAAACGTTTTACCACATTTTTTTAGCAGATAGAAGATACAAGGACCTTAAAATAGAACAAGGACCTTAAAAGGGATATAAACCCCAAAATAAAATGTATAATGAAATGGAATATAAAACTAAGTTAGTTTCCAAAACATAGTAATTAATACTGTTTTAAATAAATAAATATTTTTATTAATCAAAAGAATGTAGTATATGTCAGTCTTCTAATGGACAAGTCTGTTGATCAGCTGCATTCTGCTACATTATTTTAAAAGTCAGAACATAGGCACAGACAAATACTGATCTCAATTGTACTAAGGGATGTACCAAATCCAGAATTTAAAGGAGAAGGAAAGCTATGGAGGCATTTTATTGCCAATAGATTAGCCTCAATAATGCAAGCTAGAATGCTAAATTTATTCTGTAGAATGTTTTACCATACCTGAGTAAAAAGCTCTAGAAACTCTCTGTTTGTTTAGAATAGGAGCTGCAGTATTAACATGGTGTGACATCACTTCCTGCCTGAGTCTCTCCCTGCTCTGGGCTCAGATTACAGTAGAGAAGGGAGGGGGGGAGAGAAGCAAACTGAGCATGCTCACGCCCAGGGCAATGAGGTTTAAGCTGAAGGCAGGAAGTCTGATACAGAAGCCCATGTGTACACAATAGAAGGAAAGAAATGCTGTATTTCTTTTGACAGGAGACTCAGAGCAGCACTACATTGGGGGTTTACTGGTATATTTAGATGGACCTTTCTGATAAAGCTTACTTAGTTTTAACCTTTCCTTCTCCTTTAAATCAGCATTCCACCTTTTTCAGCATGATTCAGATTTGGACAAATCCAAATGCTTGGCTCCACTGAATCCAAATCTTTAAAATTACATAACATGTTCCTGCAATTCTATTTACCACTTATTTACCATAATTTGCATATTCAGATTATCTTTGGAATTCATAGAAGATTCAGAAATCCCAAAATAGTGGATTCAATGCATCCCTAGTAATAGTTACATTTACAAATGCATATTTACAATGCATATTGGAAGAGTTACACATTACTCCATTAGGCAGAATGTTATTTTTTGGTTGAACCCCCTTTTTAAATTCTAGTTGAGACCATGATTTACAGATTGCCATATTTTCTGCCAAAGGTTTAAATTAATTGGTTCTGTGACAACATATTTTTGTTGCAGTTTGACACAAAGATATAGAGCAGAGTTCTCACTTAAAATATTTGTTTCATATATTGTGCCATCTCAGTACAGTTTTTCACAAAAGCAAACCACAAGGTGTCAGTGTGGATCTACTCACAGAAGGCATGCTTTCACTTTCAACCACAGAAAACAAATGGCTGGTTATCCTTACCCCGCTGCTCCCCAACATGAAGCAATAAGCATTTAGTTATATATTTACTGTACATAATTCCATTTAGGATTTGCTATTAAACTGAAAAATGAAATATAGTAGTGTTGGGAACAGTGACTAGAAGGAAAATGCTAATGTTCTAGACACAGTTCCTTTTCAGTATTTGCTGAAACAGGTACAGGAACCACTCTGATGGAAATGAATGGAGCACTGGTTTACCCATTTAAATTGCACTGGCCATCATTGAGTATACTGAGATGTGATAATATGCTACACTTTTTGAGACTCTAAATTTCGTTCACATATTAACATGTCTTTGAATCAGAATGCCCTATAGATTTATTTAATTTCCATACAGTTTTGCACTATATTTACAGCAGTGCTTTATGTAATGTTGGAATTTGTTAGAAGCCAACCAACTGGAGTGCTCTGTGACCCACTACTGCCCTGCACAGAGAAGATGTGCTGCATTCCTGGGTCAAGGTAAAAGTCCCCTTCTGACCTATTTTCAAAATCAGCTTTGTGTAACTTAGAGGATCCTTAAGCAGTTTTAGCAGGATTGTCTGTGGTTAAACAGTTTGAGGGACAGAACATTAGGCACCGAACTGCTGTAAAGTGTCCCTCAAGCATCTGTTGAGTTATAACTTCCAGATTTCCACAACAAATATCTGTGTGTGAAGGACTGTAGTTATAATTTATAATATGGCAACAGGTGGACATATCTGTGCAAGTGCACTTGTTCAGTGTTCAGTTGTCTTCAGCAACAGTGCCCAGGATCCTCTAGGAGCACTGGCTTAGTTTGAGCAGGGGCACGGAAGAAACTGAATGGTTTACAATGCAGGGAATGTAAAATACCTCAGGATGCACTTGCCATGGATCAAATGGCACGTTACTTGTTTCATATACTAACAGAACGCAATATATTTGTGCTTTGCTTTTTGTAGAACAAATCAATAGCCTGCTCCCAGAAAAGCACATTTCCTAATTCCCACTTTATTCTCAAGAGAACATGGAGGATATTTTCCAATACCAACCCCTGCAAACAGGGGTCAGTAATCCATTTTTTTTTTATAAATCATTATAAAGTATTGCACTAATAAAGCATGTTGTATAAACTTTGTTAGGAAGCTTCACCTGTCTCCCTGTAGTAACTCTTTTTTGACTCTCATAAGGGCCATACTGCCTTTCTTGGATGTAGAATTGTTAAACACTTCTACCATTCAGCAGCACTGTGCTCAAGAGAGGCAGGTGGGGAAGTATGTAGTTGTCCCCTCTCCTGAACCTTTATTTGCACAGCATTCAGACACACATTAGAGAGTAGCAGAGGCTGCAGGCCACAATGGGCAAATGGTAAACAGTAAGGACAGGGCTGACCTGAGCTCCCTGAGACTGTGGTAGGCACTTAATTTATCCAGAGTGAGGTGCAGACCACAGTTGGTGAAAATGTGTTGACTGAAAGAGCCCCTTCTCCCAGGGCCATCTTGGGTCCCTTCCCCCAATCGTAGAATATTACCCCTATTGTCTGTGTTAGTATCTGTATATATTCTGTGATTTTTAGATGATTATTGTAAATTTGAAATCTTATGACATATATCTAAGAAGGACCTAGAGTTATGGCAGGCAAACCCTTGAATCATCAGGTCTACTGGACTTTGTACAGGGCTCCCTTTTACAAGAGTGCATATTGTGCAAAGCTTGTGCAATCAGCATAGTGGTGCAAGTATAGAAAAGAACAAGAAGGTGCAAGATGTTCACACGCAATTCTGCTTCAGTTTTTCCAGCTGAACCTGTGTCTTGTGATTATAAAAGCTCTAACTGCCTGATAGGTTACCTCCCTCTGAGGTTATTGACAACATTACAGAGCCCTTCAAACTGTATAAGACAACATTTCCTGTGTTCAGTTTAAAAAACTGTCCTGAAAATCACTTCAGTTTCAGTTTAGTACCCCTATAAAATAAACCTGCTTTTCAGATTGGCAATGCACCTGTGAAAATAACCTCAATACCAATAAATATGGTTTTAGATTTTAAAAATGTTTTCTGTTGAATTCTCTGTAATTTTTCTTGTTATTACTACTAATATCAGCATGAAGCCTTCTTTATCGTATATCAAAATATGTATAGCCAGTGTGAAAGGGATGATTTTGCCCCATTCTTACTCCAAGAGCAAATAAAATCTCTAAATAATGAACTGTCTCTTCTGTGTTATTTGCTATAATAATAATAATAATAATAATAATAATAATAATAATAATACAAGAGTAGCTAATTACTGATTGGATGAACTAAACAGTTTTCTTCTTTTTCCAGCATAAAGAATTCTGGGAACAGAACTAGGATAACAAAAAAAAAAGAGTTTGTATTGCAGATATAGATTTTTTAAATTAATACATTTTATTAGCAATTTGGAATAATAGATAAAGAATTGTGAGCTCAATTGAATCTCATATTTATCATGCTCATTGATTGTACGTGTATTTGCCCATAGATAGTATTGCTGGAAGATCCTGTTGGAATGGCTCTTGTCTCACAGTGAAAAATGTCTTTCTGGTTGCAGCTTAAACAGCCTGAACTGCAATGTTTACTCTGAACATATAATTAGATATAGCTACAGTATCTGCAAACAAAAAAAAAAAGAATGTTTTTCCCATTTCCTTTAGCACATTTGTGTCCATACCCCGTTTACGTGAAACATTAGTAATGAGATTGGTTACATGGCATGGCACTGCATTTAAGCAAATCAAATGATTTCATTTACTTGATTCTCTGATGGAGCACGATCAATACTAAATCTTCTACCCAAAGGTTATTCATAGATTTTCCTCTTTCTGTGGTAATTTGCTTATGCTTGCTATCTCTAGAGAGCACTGATTTGCTGCTGCTTTATGTGTCATGTCTACTTCACTTTAAAGGAGGCAAAAACAAGACAAAATAGTACTCATTTATAAACATAGACGATAAATTGAGGCCAATCAGATCTTTGCTTTGATGCAGCTTTAATAAGTGATTGTCTCACCCTGATCATGCCCTGTTTTGACTACATAATGTTCTCTACATATGGGCAATATGAGCATGCTATTCAAGGTCACGCACATGGCCACATCAAGCCCCAGCAAGGCTGCCAGAACCGGGAGTAGGAACCCAGTATAGACCTCCATAGTACTCATGTGTGTGGAGGGGATATTTTTGAAGTATGAGGTTTACCCCAGCCAGTGTGTGGGTTTTCTCAGCGCAACTGTGGTGGGAGAATAGGTTTTTACTAACAGGTTCCCATTTAGCAGATAATTTAAAAAAATCAAGGATACTTATAATAAATGCAAGTTGCTATGCTTTTCTCCAGCCCCAGAGCTTTTTTCTATACATAGGAAAACTGGCCTGACATTATGGAAGTACTTTGCGTCTTATAGCCGTTGTTCAAAGCCGCACCATTCTGCTGCCTACATGGCTAGCACTCCCCCAGAGTTCAAAGCATGGGGGCCCGGAGAGAAGGTTGTGGCTGGGGCAGTATGGCCCAGAGAAAAGGTTGCAGCTGGAGCAGGAGCCCCAGAAATAGGTTGCTGCTGGGGCAGGGGGGCTCAGAGGGGGTTGGTGGCCCCTGTGTTAGAAGCCCTGGTGTGCCTGTTCCTTTGCAACATAACACCATTATTAAGAATTAGGAATACACGAGAAGGCAGCGATGTTCAAGGTCCTAATGTAACTAATGTAACTGGTGGCTAAGCAATCACAATTTGCATATTACCCAGTTTTTCTAATATTCATTATAGTAGTAAATTTAATGGACAGGAGTAGAAGGCTTATTTACGATGTGCAATTTTTGTTGCAAAGTCCCAAGTTTCTTTTTAAACCATAATGTAACACTTTTTATCATAATTCCACCATAATTGTGGCTGCACAGGGAGTTGTACAAGTCACAATTGTATCTAATGCAGCCAAGATAATGCAATTACATGGTTAGCAAATAGGATGAAAGTTGTGGTTCTTTGTGGTTTTGGAGTTGTGTCACTTCCACTACTCAATATTAAAAATTAAGTTTATGTGTGTTTTTTTGGCATATTTCTGCTGCTTCTATTGATGCAACCTGCTGAGAGAACCCTGATATTACAGCAACATTCAGAGTGGCAATAGCTCATGGCAAGATTTCCCATCTTCAGCAATCTATTATTCTTTTAATTTAGTTTATTTTGAAAAATATATCACATTCCTTTGACTATGTTTAATAATACTGTTTGCACAATTCACATCTCAAAATGATACCAGTATTTTTTCTTAACAAATGCAAATAATTTCAGACTTGCTAGTGGTCAGTGGGATTTTGTATTTAGGTTCTCTGATGAGCTTTAGGTCCTCCAGTAGAGGAGGTGGAAAACGTTTGGGCAAAAATTATAATATTGGAAAGTTGCTGAATTATTTTGATCCTTTAAAAATGTGAATTTTTTAAAACTTTTTTTTAAATATCAAAATGGCTTATTGACACAGGTCAGGGCAATTTGTTATAGAAACCAAGAGACCTAAAGTAAACATAATACAAACATAATGATGGACTTATGGGGTGTGGGGAAGCACCTCATTTTTTGGAGAAGGTTATTGCCTCTACAAATTAACAAAACACAAAGTACAGTTCTACCACCATCTTTCGTAAACTACCGTTGATGAATTTAAATAGGAAGGGAATGATTAGTATTTAGGCAGGCTTCCTCTAAATAGATGATTTAATTATAAAGTGGAAAAACCTTTTATTGGTAGTCTCCCCAAACACACATTTCACTACTACCCCCTCGGCTGTCTTGTCATGCAAAAGTAAGCAATGGTGACTCCAATGGCATTGTGTGCACAGTTACCAGATGTCAATCTCCTGGAACATCTTTGGGAACATTTGAAAAATGAAAGGCTTATGTATGTGTAAGTTTGGTCTGTTGCATATCAGGCCACATGCCTTCTGTAGCTCTATTTAGGGAAGGCACACTCACTTATTGGAGTATAAATGTGCATTGGTTTAATATCGATAACATGGTTTGGTGGAACTAAATGTATTTTTTATGTACGCACATTTTTATGTACATTGGTAGGCACAGAGTCTGCGCCTACCAAGAACTGTATTTAATGATCTATTCAAAACAAACACAGAAACCTATACATTTAGCCCAACACCAGATTATCGTAAGAGGTTTTAATAGGAATGCTGATGCTTTTTCCTGAACCCAAATAAACACTTTACTGGCCCCTACTAGTGGAACTGTTCTGGACTTGTTTAGATTAAAATCTAAAACCAGGGGTGATATGACAGTGTATGCTATGTAGAGGAGCATTCCAAAATACTAAAGAATCACTAATCATTATTAAAGTTCTCTTCAAATGCCTTAATATCCATGGGAATAAGAAAACAAGGGAGATGTTTCAAGAAAAGCTAAATTCAAAACATGAAGCAGATGGCAAAAACTTCACAACATAAATATAGATTTATGAATGTGGCCTCAGCTTCATGTTCTTAATTCTTTGCCCAGTGTCCTCCTTTATGCAATTACTGAAGGTGGGTAGACAATTCGATAAACCCTCTTTAAAACTCTTATCCTTGACTAATTTTGTTCATCTGGTGAATTATCCACATTGCTGTATTTGTAAATCTGTAAATGCCCTCATTCTTTTGTACACGTCTGTGTAATACATGGGTGGTTCACCAATATGTGGACAGAATGAAATAACATCATCATATATCATTTCATTTAAACTTAAATCTTTTTTGTGTGTGTATCTCCAAAGAAACATGGGCTGTTTTTCACCTGATGGTAGAGCAACGGAATTGTAAGGGAGAGTTCCAAACATATGAACAGGGGCTGGGTGTAGCTGAGATGAACATGTCATAAAGGCATCACCTGGAGTCGCTGGGGTCTACAAAAAAATGGAAAAATGGTGTTAATATCAGCAATGATATTTCAAATATTATATTGTAATGGTGGTCATAAAGCCTGAATATGAAGTTAATATAATGTTATCTCAAGGACAAGTCATATGTATTATGACATCAAAATAGCCTGGGCATACATTTCTGAACTTAGATTTCATGTCTTGGTTAACACAGATATTTCATTGTTATGGGAAATGGAAAGACTCATAAATTCACATAAACTTCTACACAGTCATTCTATTACCCACTGATCCTTTAGTCATTGTTCTCAAAATGTGCAGCAAATACGTTAATATTATAAAAGAGATTAACTAGACTACTTAGTACTAATTAGCACACAATCATATGCAGGTATGGCTTTTTATCAAGCAACTCATTATCCAGAAAGCTCCAAATTATGGGAAGGCCATATCCCATAGAGTCTATTTTAAGCAAATCATTTTAATATTAACAAAAGTGTTCCCTTTTCTCTATAGTAATAAAACAGTACCTTGTACTTCATCGTAGCTAAGCTTCAGTAATCCATATTGTTCGAAAATTTTAATGTTTAAAGGATAAGTAAACCTTTAAAATAAGTGAATGTTAAATTGATGAGTGCTATTCTAAGCACTTTTGTAATTTACATTCATTATGGTTTTTTTTATTCCAAGATAGATAAAGGATACATGTCCTATTAATATGAATGCATTTTGTTACAATAGAACAATAGAATTGACCACCAAGCAGCCAAGGAAGATGTCAGGAGAAAGAAAGAGCACTGGTCTGATTTTCTTCTGGAAAGATTTGAGAAAGGTTTATATTTTGTTTTCCTAACCAGAAAACCATCAGACCAGCCCTTTTTCTTTTCCTTGACTACTTGGTGGTCAGAATGGTCACAAACTGACAAGCTACTGTTGTAACAAAATTAATTTATATGTATCCCTTAATATCTTGGAATTAAAAAAATAAATAAATTATGAATATACATTGCAACAGTTCTTGGAATAGAACCCTCATCAATTTTACATTGTTATTTTAACAGTTTACTTAGCTTTTAAATGACTAGCAGACAAGGTATGGAGATCCAAATTACAGAAAGATCACTTATCCAAAAAAAAAAAAAAAAAAAAGGTCCCAAACATTCTGCAGCCTATGCACTGTACATCTGTAATATAGAAAATGCTCTAATTGACAAAACAAATTTCCAGAAAGTCCAGTTGCAATCTGTTCAACTCAATAAGGTTTCAAACTTACATTCTGCCATTTTGAGCAATCACACAGACCAATATTCTGATTAAATGTATTGACGATACTGAACTTGTGACTACTTATCCTGGTTACAGTTTATATGGTATATGCTGAATGCAGACCAAAATCACTAAATATGCTAATATTATTATATTATAAATAATGCATTAATCAATTAGCTTAAGATTCAGGGGGTTATTTACTACAGTCCAAAGTTTTCTGGGGATTTATGAGTTTCACTGAAAAAATCACAGCTTTCGGACGATTTTACGAAAAAATTGTAGGTCTCCATTGCAAAATCGTAGGAGTCAGATTTTTTTGTAATACTTTTTCCGCACAAGAAAAATTTGTGAGAATGTATTGATAAATAGGGGAAAAAGTAGTTGTGGATTTGGTCGGAGTTGAACTTCTGATTTTGATAAATAGTGTGACCAGGAAACTTCAAACTAACCTTTATCAATCCCTATTATATATTACATTCACACAGCTTTACTTGTAACAATCAATTAATACAGGATTATGGCCTTCTGAAAATAGAGTATTTTTGCACAATACCATAACCTCCCTGTTCCGCTCATTCACAGACTCCATTTTATCCAAGTAATCAAAATTATTTTCATTTTCTTTGTAATACTAAAACATTACCCTATACTTGATCCTAACGAAGATGTAATTAATCCTTCTTGGAAGCAAAACCAGCCAATTGGGGTTATTTCATGTTTACATGGTTTTCTAGTAAACTAAAGAGGAATTTAATATTGGTCGCTAATGCAAAATTAATTTGCAATTCATTAGAAATGCAAATAAATGCTTGCAAAGTTAAACATTTTGCCTATACTAATGCATAATTATTGTGGTCACCAGGTAGACTTGAGCAAACTGCTTGTAATTTGAATTGGTGATTTTTTGTCTTGATAAAGACAGTTTAAGATTCTGCTGGTGGAATCTATAGAACATTTTCAAAAGCCGTTGTATTTGCAAGGACAGGCAAAGCAGTCAGGTGATGAAAGTTACGTCAATGTGTCAGTGGAGAATTCTTTTGGAGAATCACTGATCCGCAACAGAGTTTTTTTTTATCTGTTCATTTAACTGTATTAATAGATTAAATAATAAGCAAGTGAACATGCAAGGAGAAACAATCACATTATCAAATGCTACTGATGAAAAATGGTAAAGCCTTCTGAAAAGGTATTTACATGCTCATCGCATTAAAATAGGGAAAAAGAAGGATTTAATTCTCTTTAGAAGCCTCTGGTATAATAGCATAGATGCAGCAAGATATGCAGAGCCATTTATCAAACTTGCAGACAACTGTTTAGATCTTATTAGATCTCAGAGCATGATATGGAACAATGGCTTCAAAGGTGGCATAGAGACACCAGGGCACTACTGTGTGGTCAATTAATAAGCTGAAATGAACCCGCATAATTGAATATTGAAAGGGGTACAACATCGTTAAGGAATATCAAGTTTTGAGTCTTTTTTAAAGTTAACCTGCCTTGGATTGCTGTGGATGCTGAGAGTTAATGCACAAAACAGCTGGAGGGCAATGAGTTTGATTTCCCATGAGGAAATATTAACATGTTACTATAATCCTAAGAGGTCTAAGATCACATCTCTACTCAAGTAAAATCTGTTCTGTATTGTAAAATATATACATATGTTCTTGACACAAACAATCTGACAAGGAGGCAGGATACTTGCTGCCCTTGAACTGGTTGAGGCGTCTGGCATGTGATCTCAGTGCTCGAGCCGTGACTGTATATATTTTAATATCCATCTACAGCAGTGATAAACAACCTCAGCTAATCAGACAGCTGGCTATGGCCCTAATTTATCCCCATGGCTCACATATGACAAAATGCTTTATTACACCTGAAAAAAGAGCGATTGTCTGAAAGGTTATAGCAATTTCCAACGAAGAACAAAGCAGCATGGTTTAAGAAGTAGTTATAAAATTGTTTGAGGTCTTTACGGGAAACTGGATGCTGTCAGTCTTACATCTTCAGTAAGTAAGCTTATTTATATCTGAGCTGCTCATAGACAAACACACGTAAATCTCATTGGGCTGATGCAAGACGACCTTTTTTGAGACTTTATATTAACATCATAGGGTCAGAAGATGTGCCTTCCCCTAGCTACAAAGGTCTGTCTATGCATAGTCAAAAAAGTCTGTCAGTCACAGAAGTGGTTGTAGTGTCAGCATTTAAAAATGTGGATTATTCAATTATAATGGAGTCTGTGGGAGATGACCTTTCCGTAATTCTGAACTTTCTGGATAACAGGTTTCTGGATCCCATACCTGTATACAGTAAATTACACAGTGATACAAATGAAGCATGATAATCAACAGCTGAAACAGAAGCATGCTTAAAGGGCACCTGTTGCCAAAATATATAATCACCAAATAAAGGTGTGGGATAATAGAGCCCGCGCTCCAGTTGGGGGTAGTAGTTTTTTTGTTTGTTTTTTTAAATTGCCCCCCTGCCAGCTCTAGGACACTCACATTGGGAGGGAGCTCCCAGTGCAAACAGCCATGTCGGTCAGAGTGCATGTGCATAAAGAGTTTCTGATGTCACGAGCATAATGAGCAAGTTGTGCCATTTGCTCATTATGCACATGCGTGTGCCCCAACATGGCTTCTTGAACTGGGAACTCCCTCCTGGTGAGGGTGGCCTAGCACTGGGCAAGGGGCTTTTTTTTTTTACCTCCAACCAGAGTGCCTGCACTAGTGATGGGCAAATTTGTCCCATTTCGCTTCACCATGAAATTCGCGAAACGGGCGAAAAATTAGGGAAACGGGGATTTGACACCGTCAACAATGCACCATTGTCAAAATGGGCGCCGGCGTCAAAGTTGGCACTAGCGCCCATTAAAGTCAATGGGTGTCGATTAATCGTTGCCGAAGACGGTTGAGAATTTTCACCAGCAAATTCGCTAATTTATTCGCCGGCGTCAAAACGCGGTAACTTGCCATGAATTTTAGCCTGCGGAATAAATTCGTCCATCATTAGCCTGCACCTTTGGTTGGAGATAATATATTTTGGCAACAGGTGCCTTTTAAGAGCCCCAGGACTAAACACCATGATGTATATGGTTACAAATAACTTAAGGAGGTTAAACTGTTTTTTATGATTCAGGTTACCATGTGTGATAAACTGGATTATGATCCTGATGTATGGAAACGTCACTCAATATTCTGTTCATGAAAATGACAAAATAACTGCATAGGAATAAGCACTGCTTCAAGACTGAGCTAAATAGGTTTGATGGTTGCATTGTCGATTATGTTAACTATATAGTGTTATATAAAAAAATATATGCATTGACACATACACAAGAAATTCACACTCACAGGGTCTATCCAAATGGCTTACCTATGTTTACAATGTGTATTAATTAGCTCAAATAAATAAAACATGAATGCAAGAGTAACTGATTCTTGATTTCTTCTAGCTGACTATTATACATTGGGTATATCAACTGTTGCATAGGCAGTGAAAACTGTTCTTCTACATATGGCCATAAGTATTTAAAGGAGAACTAAACCTCCCCGTACCAAAAGCCCCCCTCAACTTCCAGGCAATGGTACGGGATGGGTTTAGTTCTCCTTTAAATATATTTAAATAGTTTACCTTGCATATATTATATAAATAACAATGTACACATGACCATGTATTCATGACTCATGTATTGCATATACAATATATATATATATATGTGACACAAGAGACAAAACTAAGTGCCAGTTATAGTCACTAAACACCATTTAAAATTATGCATTTTAATATTATGTATTCAGCATCATTGAAATGTATTTTTATTTTTTTGTCATGAATAATAAATAATTAACTACTTTTATTTACTTACTGAAGGAAACATTACGTCAGGAGGAGTAGACATATCTCCAAAAAGTGCTAATTGGGTAACAGCCTAAGAGAAAACAAAAATGAATAAGAAAAAAACATTACTGATTTCTTATAATAACAAACTGTACGATGCAGCTGTAAGTCTGTCTATCATATATTCTATCACAGTGTTATATTTAAGTTATTTGATGTTGTACACACTGGTTTGCTTGTCCTGCTTCTTTGCTCTGCATTGACAGGAAGCCTGTACACAATGGACATGCAAGATAGAAATGCTATAATACTTAACAATCTGAAACATGAAATAGCGAGACAAAATATAAACTTTTATCATTATGAAACTTTATTTTTTTATCTATATATAGTATCACCTTTTGCGTCTAAATGTAATAAGGATTACTTCCCTCCTCCTATTTCACTGTTAAGTGTTTTCATTTTATTGAATTGTTAATTGTATCATTATTATTATTATTATTATTTAATATAGGGTTTCCCACAAACTATGGCAGCCTTTTTATAATCCCCCAGCCACCCTGTTCAATAACGTCACCCCTACCAATGTTACTTTGTTACAATATATTAAGATTGATAATAGATTGAGTGCAAAGGACCTCTTGTATTTGTCTCTTGTCAGAGCCTCATTGCACCATAATGTATTCTGAACCCAAT
This sequence comes from Xenopus laevis, assembly GCF_017654675.1. NCBI lineage: Eukaryota > Metazoa > Chordata > Amphibia > Anura > Pipidae > Xenopus > Xenopus laevis. The sequence continues at coordinate 67,940,967 of NC_054378.1, read as the reverse complement.
TTTACAAGATCCTAGGAATCCTTGCTCATATTTCCTATTCACCCTTTAAAGGGAGGAATCTGTGTACCGCCCACTATGGAAAGCAAGTTCCAGATCATGGGATCTTGGGAAATGGTTTCTAAGAGTCAGAGACTATTATGGTTTCCTTTTAATCCATGAATCTTTGTATTAAATATTTTATCCTTTAAACAACATTTTGTTGGACTCCTGCTGAATTCTTTAATCTTCCTTACTAATGATGAACAAAGTTTAACTCCTCTGCTGCATTTAGGTCTCATTGGTTGCCACTGTTTGTTTACAATCATGGTGTAACTGTCATTAATTCCATTGCTCTGCAAACTGTCCATTCCTAAAATGTATGTCTATCAAAGATGTGTTGTGAATAGTGTGTATTAATACATTTCTTTAGTACTTCATGCATTTGTTATTGAGCTGATAGTAGTATTTCTCTGCCTGCGTTTTTCCAGTGATGGGAAACTGCCATGTGTGAGATGGACCTCATTTACACGGACTGCATCTAGGAAAATATTCTTTTCTCCTAGACTATTGTGGTACTATTATGGTACCAGTAGATTAAGAGAGAAGCCCAATACACTAACACAGAAAACAGGCAGTGCATGCCAGTGTTATAAATGTGTTCACTGGAGCAGATGCCCAAGTACATGTATTTTACCATTTTAAGAAACATAAAAAGCAATAGGTTAGGCAAACATCATGTCGTTTTATAGTAAAAGACTAGTTAAATTGCCTTGTATAATGCTAAATTTAATAGACTGAGAACTGAAAATGTATATTTCCCAAATGAAGCAAGATAAATTGGATGCTGCTATTTTGTAGCTCTGTCCTGTAAATGAATCATTTGTAGCACACTTGACCTCGTTTTCCACAAGAAGGCCAATTTGCAGCATAGCACTCAAGGATGCTTTTATAACCAAACATTGAAAATGCTGTACCAAACATGGGACTGAAAATTGTAAAAAATCCAAAAATGCATGACCTTTTCATTGCACCTTTTAAGAGAAAGAACAAGCAGGATATAATTAAAGTTTGATAAGCGCTGGCCACAATTTTTTTACCAGCAATAAATGGCAGCATTTAGCAGCTGTCTTAAGCATCTGTTGAAATTAGAACTGTCACTGTTTTAATTGAAGGTCCTTCTAAAGATCCTAACAGATATACATCATGCTGCTGATTATGCATCCAAGCTGCACTGAACAGAATTTACAAGGCAGAGTTCTAACCACTATATTTAATGGGTAAATGTTATGCCTTGTCTATAAAAAAAATCACACCTAGAAAATGAAGTAAGGAAAGTCCCCGAGGAAGAGCACAGACAGTGCTCAAAATGTTTGAAGTTTTATAAATACATTATATTTTTGTAATAATTTCCTGTGAGTGCTGTACTTTTTCTATCTACATTTGTTTTTTCCCGCAACCAGGTCATTTGATTTTGCAGTTAATGGTTGTGCTCCTCTCTGTTCCCGTATATATACTGTAAGAGGCAGATTTATCAAGGGTCGAATAGTGAATTAGATTTTTCGAGTGTCGAAATTTGAATTTTAATTCCCCTATTTGAATGTAAATTCGAATGTGAGATTATCTCACACTTGAATATTCACCACCTAAAACCTTTTTGGAGAGGTTAAAAGCCTTCCTGACATTCGAGTTTTTTTGGAGAAAAACTCAATTTGTACGAATCAAATACGATTTGAATTTTCGGGTTGGAACTATTCGTTCGAATATTAGACTCACATTTTTTCTTAAATAACTTCCCAGTTGAATTGTGAGTATATTTGAATTTATTAGATTAAAAAAATGTATTATATAATGAATTATATACATCACCAACGGCAATCTTCAAAGTGTCATTTCAATGCAAGCCGCCATATTTTTTATCCATTTGCAACACTTCCCCCTTACAATTTCAGTGTCACTGTAACTTCAAGGGGGGCATCTGTTACAATTGAGGCAGACGTGTTTAAAGAAAACACGAATTGTACATAACTGAACTGAAAATGCATTTGCCATTCAGTGTTAAAATTATATATCTTTGTCCAATTCCATGGCTAACTTCGCTGAAGCAATTATGATGCTGTTTGAGCAAAATTCCTTAATAGGAAATGGCACAAGTGCAGTAGCGACACTAGGGGGCAAGAGCAAGGGGAGGATTTAGACACAACTGACTATGGCAAACTTGTGAGACACCCAACTTCCCTTTTCTATTGTAATAACCCTTGTGGTCAAGCATATACAGTGACACACAAGATATCCTATTACCGTATATACTCGAGTATAAGCCGATCCGAGTATAAGCCGAGGTACCTAATTTTACCTACGAAAACTGGGAAAACTTATTGACTCTAGTATAAGCCTAGACACAACTACAGCCCTGTCTCCCAGCAGCGCACATTTCGCCAAAGAGACCCCCCCAGCGATCAACCGGACTTCTTTGCAAAGTTGATGGTGACAGAGAATTGCCAAACGGATTACTGTGTGCATTGTCCCACTGTCCCACTACCATGTACTGTTAATCTTTCGTATAACCAACAGAGGGTGCTGTGTGATATTACCATCACTGTTAATCTTTCGTATAACCAACAGAGGATGCTGTGTGATATTACCATCACTGTTAATCTTTTGTATAACCAACAGAGGGTGCTGTGTGATATTACCATCACTGTTAATCCTTCATACAACCAACAGAGGGCGCTGTGTGATATTGAAGTCACTGTTATTCTTTCATATAACCAACAGATGGCGCTGTGTGATATTGCAGTCACTGTTATTCTTTCATATAACCAACAGAGGGCGCACTGTTATTCTTTCATATAACCAACAGAGGGTGCTGTGTGATATTGCAGTCTCTCCCCAAGTGAACTGTTGGTATAGGAATGATTAAAAGTGACTGCAATCTCAGCTACTGTCTGCTGACCCGAGTATAAGCCGAGGTTGAGGTTTTTCAGCACATTTTGGATGCTGAAAAACTCGGCTTATACTCGAGTATATACGGGATATATAGTCTTTACTCTTATTACATGTCGGTAATGAGTTACAATATTCTTCCCTGCTTCATCATGTATTCACAAGTAGTATAAAGCCTTGGCATTGTATCATTTATGAATCTTTATGTACATATGACGTATACATTGGAAATATTATCCATATATTATGTTTATATGACATTTTGTTTTCTTATACCTAAGCCAACCTTACCTCAATGGCATCAAAAGGAATTTCATCAAAAATTATTAAGTCTCCATTCTGTAACAGTAAAGAATGAATGATGACAATGGAATGATTAACAGCATACAGAACAATGAACAGGCGCACATGAGTATGAGAACATAAAAATGAATGAACATGTATGTAATTGGAAAAAGGGGATGGGGCAGTAATGAAACACACAGAACATTAATCATGTTAATGGCAGTGAAGTGGGGAAAATAATAATAACAACTCCCTGTTTGTTAAAGGGATACTGTAACCACTATCACTTATAATATCATTCAATGCAGATATAGATAAGGGGGGCAACTATTGATCATGAATTATGCTATAGGAGACACATTTTCCATACACAGCAGTTAACAGATACTTTAAGTAGAATAGTCTGTGATTTTTATTAATATTCATAATTTACAGTATGTAGTAGTGTAGTAAAGTAATTCTAGTGAGTAATCTTGAAAACATCATCCGGGTAGCTTCTTCAACTAAACTGTGTGAGTGGCAGGCTCTCTGCAGGACTATGGAATGAAAACCTTAATGAGCATTGAAATGACAGGTAATTGCTCCTGCTTTGGCTTGTGGGGCATGACTCAGATATAAATGCACAGCTAAGCAAGATTGCTAGAAAAGAAATAAAAATAGTCATGCAATTACCAGAAAATTCCTCCATACAAGCAAGTGCCAATAACATGTTCAGGAGCAAAGCACTTCCAAAACTAGGTTATATTGTACAATATTACGCATTGTTTTCCTTTAAAAGCGAATGTTTTTCTTTTGATGCCAGTATCCCTTTAAACTGTGGTATATGCAAAAGACAAATGCAATTGTAATACAATGGAACATGGATAATGATCAAATATTTGAATAGATTTTCTATTCTTCTTTATATTTCAATAATTGTTTGTCCAGAACTGCCAATTAATTTCTACCTTGAATGTGTGTCTCAAAGAATTTTGACAACTATAACAAAATTACAAATTCCATAAGATAAGACAGGAAGGTAGGATGAAAGAACTCGATTTTTATTTGTTAAGAAGTCAATACATGCTTCAGAAAACAATATCCTTTCCCAACTATTCTACTTCTCACCCAACTTGTGCCTATGTGGGCTGAACAAATTCTACAGTAACAACCCAGATAAATGGCAGTCCAGTATCAACCTTGCCCTGGGGCCCTAAAAATAATGTTGGCTAAATAAATCATCACGCTCTACACAGTCACTAATACATGGCTCCAGACCTGAGCTTATCTATGGTACTAACCAAAGGCATGAACTGCATACAAGCATCATCAGGTCTTGATAGCAGTTAGTCTTCAGCAGGTCAAAGACCACTGCATTCATTCAAGTCATGTAGTATAGAGAGACATTATCTATATCAATGTCTATGCATGGGATATCCTTATTTCATACAGCTAAGGATGGAACATGTTTAATGTGCTGCTTGATAGTCCTCATTATAACAAGAGAACTTATTCATCCATTAACATTTGTGAATCCAATTGGGGGTGTTTAATGAAGGTCAGCAAATACTTTTGGATATTTAACAAAATGATGTATGCCTTGCTGATGAGACAACAACACTTCAGTTGTTTATTCAACTGTATAGATACATGGAAATTCCAGAGCAAAGTAACTCTTCCAACACTTTCTGATTGCTCCCACTTCAGTTTTTTTATACACTATTTTGGGCAAGTAGGACATTCACTAAACAAAGCATTTTGACTTTTTCCTGCCTCTAAATGAAAGTGCCAATCCTTTCAGTCTCCAGTTTGCACAGAGCCCATTGGCATATCATCTTAAACCAGTTGTCCAAGTCCTTTAAGAAATTGAGCAGTGACTATTGTAGTGTATGAAAACAGGGTTTGCAGTTTTAAGGAGCGCTGTTTTATTGTGTTTCACCACAAATTCAACAGTGTGGTTTGGTAAGCCGCGTGGGACACTAGCTACAAACAAAGCTTCTAAATTGCCCCAGAGGTTACTCTCTACATCCAGTCGTTTGGTTAAATTACATAACTAGCTGATGACTCATCAAAACTACTTACTGATTGGTTGCTACGGGTTACTGCACTGGTTAAATCTGCATAAAACCAGATGTACTGCCAAACAGTGCCTCCTTTAGACTGCTACTGCACATAGGGACAACCAAATAGCCAACCACAGCCCTTATTTGGCACCCCCGATATAATTGCCATGCTTGTTATGCAACTCTTTTCACAACTGAATGTGGTTCATGGGTAAACAAGTTTGGTGACCCCTGTTTTATGCCATGCCTACTGGTGGTCCTCTGTATCATATCTGCCTGTTTAGTAGCTGTTAAAATATTGGATGCCAGTGATAAATGATTTCTCCCTGCTGCTATGGCAGCTTCTAGAGGTTTCTCTAATCATTGGTTTTAAGCGACTGCTCTCATTCTACTGGCAACTGTTCAGTGAAGAGAAACATTTTTATGGTAGATTTTTCTGTGTTTGGAAGTTCACACGGAATGATTGCTTTTTGTGTTATTGGCAGTTGATGATGATTGACTAAACCCTGTCTCTAAAACAGTTGCTATTAAATTAGAACTTTCAAACAATTCTGGGTCACTGCTCTGTTATTCTGTCTGATAAAGTAGCTGTTCAGCACTAAGATACAATCCATCATAAATCTCTCCTGAAATATTCATCAAAATGGCACTTAGCAATTCTACGTCTGTCTTCCGTTCTTCAAATAAATCAAGGCTCTTTTCCACAGACAGCATTAATACCTTTTGTCTATAATCAAGCTGGGCCTTGTGCTGCTTCATTTACCTGGATGTTTTACCCAGCTTGAAACAGCATGTAACAGTGCAGTGATATAAAAGATTCTGTAATGGATGACAAAGTTACAAAGGTTCATTCCTCATGCAAGACTTACACCAGGGGGTGACAAGGGCAAAAAACAGCCAGGCAAACTCAGCTGCCGTTTGTGACTTATTTCCCATGTGACCATTACTCTAGGCACAGGCTAAACTAGTTGGCTCTTGTCAGCGAGAAAGGAGACAGCATGTAACCACAATTGATTAGCTAATAGACTTGCCGACACCTTTGCCAGACATACAGTATGAGATAAAATAAATAAACATGCTGCCTGTTTTAGATTTTCACACAACAAAAGTAACCGTTTTAATAATTAACCCGAATTTCCGACTATGCACATCATTAAAAAATAGCAGATTATATTTATTTTGGGCAATTACCACTGATATGTTTGAAAAAGACATCAGTTGCCATCCAAACATCTGCATGCTTTCACTAGATTGGTTTCTTGGAATACAGTGATGCTTTGTGGGAAATCTCACACAAAATGTGTATTATCTGAGAATCTGTTTGCTTACTAAAATTGGATTACAAGGGTTTAGCTGAAAAAAAAACAAGCAGTGGTAGTAGAATGTGGAACCTTTTCATATACAAGTGCTGCATTGATATAAAATAATTTCCTGGGGAAGCTGTCCTTTGTTCTGATGAATGAATACTTTTCATTGTCATAGTGCTGATTTAGCACTTAAATATAAAGACAGGTAACTGCCATTTGCGTCATACAAAAGGCAAATGACTCCACCCCTAAGGCAGTTGTAAATGGATGTATTGGCTACATCATTCTTAGATTAATGCAAACAGAAAAAAATCATAATTTTAAGTCTACTCTACCTTTGCAGTAGTTGTCTATGAAGATTTTTCTAGCTTAGCTCTACTGAGAGTATTCCGTGTAGCTACAGCTTAGAAGATGTGCGTAACTAAATACATCAGAGGATTCTGGTGGCTATTAAATATTTGAAAAATGAAAAATGTAAGGCTTTTAGTTACTGCTGTTGAAGCTTTAAAACCAGCACTGTGGTAGTAGATTACTAGCTTTTTCTATTTTTCTGTACACTTTATCAGGTTCCAGTGAAACTTTTTATCAAAAAGATTAAGATTAATATACTCAAGTTAATTTGTCTGACACAAGAATTTAGTACTAAGAAAGTAAAAATGAGTGACATTTTGCACAGATTTTTGGTTTCCCCTTCCTTTTCTCATCTCCATTTTTTTTAACATTATTGTATTGTCCGAGGTTACAGAAATGAAGCAACATTATACACCTAACACCACCTTTGGTATAAGAGCACATCGAATTGGAGTTTTAAAAGTGAATTTTTTGCCTATTCTTTACTGTAATATTTTCCAATTTTTTTGCTATTATATAGCACTAAATGGAAACTTTTTTCACTCACCATCTTTTACATCTTTATTGTAAACAGGGCACTTTGCTCAGTTCCTTATCTGCTTTAGAGCATACACCTCCCATTACTAAGTTCCTGTCTTTGAGCAACTCATTATTGAAGGGCTTCTCAGTAGACTGATAATTAGTTATATCAACTGCTTCTCCTCTTGTCAGAACCAGAAAGTGCTAAAGCAAAACTGGTTTCATTTTGCTCTTAAGTGCCACAAATGAAGGCAAAAAAATATGTTCAGCACAACCAGCCTATTGGGTGTTTTTACTTACAAGTAAAAAAATGCCAGGGCCCTGCATACAAGTTAAAAAAAATTGGGCCCCCAAAGAATATTTTTTTAAAAATACATTGGTGCCAGGGCCCCCCTTACAAGTTAAAAAAAATTGGGGTCCCAAAGAATATGTTTTAAAAAAACATTGGCGCCAGGGCCCCCCTTACAAGTTAAAAAAACAATTTGTGGCCAAAGAATATTTTTAAAAAAAACATTGGCGGCAGGGGCCTATAGAGTATTAAAATAATACACTGATGGCCAAAAATAAAAAAACACACATTGGTGTTCAGAGGAATTGAACTCCTGGCTTCAGGACTTCAACTTCACCTCCTTTCGTGAATTTGGGTCTTTTTGCAGCTTCAGGACTTCAATTTTGGCTGTGTAGTGACTTTGGGTCTTTTCGCCGCTTCAGGACTTCAGCTTCGGCTATTTTCGTGGCTTTGGGTTTTTTCGCCACCTCGGGACTTCGGCTGCTTGGCTTTTCGACACTTTCGCATTTCGGCTGTTCGGGATTTCGTAAGGAGGCAGCGCTGCTTCGGTGCTGTTAAGGGGGGCCTGGCTCTTTTGAAAAGTTCAGCACTGCCTGGCCCCCCTTCAGGCCCGGGCCCGGTACACTTGTACCCCCATGTGCCCCCCCTGATGGCGGCCCTGCCTGTAGATATCCTGTATATATCTTGAACTACTCCAGAAACAGTGGCCTTTGCCCACCACAACAAGTGTTTCAAAGTGTAAAATAAAAGGCAAACTAATAAGTTACTGTTTGACATGAGACAATGATAGAACATTTCAAACAAAGGGCAACTTTATAATTAAAACCTAGTAGAAAAGGTGTTCTGTCGTGTGCCAGGGGTTAAGCTTATGTGTTTGTATATTCTTAACACAAAGACACCAGCAGTACTTTGGATAACAGACAAGTATGATTGATGATTTCATTTAAAAAAGATGATATGCTCTGACACATTGGTCTTCAGAAGAATAAAGCAATTATTGTATTGACCTTTTCAGTGCTGTCATTGAATTTTCTCACAAAGACTTGACATCTCTTCAAAACTAACATACTTTATCTACAGAAATAGAAACTCCCAGTTATTATTTATTTGTTTGTTTGTTTGTTTTCCATTTGCAAATATATTTGACTGTTGTAAAAGTCCCATATCCTAGCAGATATGCTCACAATTGGCACACTTAATGGACCATATTCACATTAGTCTGAGCTTTCAACCTATAAAGATGAAACAACTATGAAATGTCAGAATGCCACACAGATTGGTTAATATGCCTTTTAAGGGGGGAGTGGTGCAGAATACTGCACAGAAGCAGACACTATAGCTATAGTTGTATGTAAGTATCTAGATTTTTCACACCATAAATATAAATTTATAGTACAGGTATTGGATCCATTATCCGGAAACCCATTATCCAGAAAGCTCCGGATTACGGAAAGGCAGTCTCCATAGACTCCATTTTATACAAGTTATCCAATTTTTTAAAAATGATTTCCCTTTTGTCTGTAATAATAAAACAGTAGCTTGTACTTGATCCAAACTAAAATATAATTAATCCTTATTGAAAGCAAAACCAGCCTATTGGGTTTATTTAATGTTTAAATGATTTACTAGTAGACTCAGGGCCAGATTTATGTAAGCGGCGCCCCAAGGCCAGCGCCCAGAGGTTTTGTGTGCATGCCCTACCGTGGCTGTGTGGTCCTAGTGTGTTACTTGCTCTTAATAATGTTAAATACTTTAACAAGTGTGATTATTACTACAAGTTCAGTTATGAACACTGTTATATTGGAGTTTGTTATTTTGCTCATGATTTTGTATGTTTTGTTGCATTTTCATGATATACTCTTTTAAATACAATAATGTCATCATAAGAAAAATAAAAAATGACACGTACACTTATAGGTTGATTTTTTGGCACATCGTAGACCCCTTCTTTCTTATGGCTGGTAGGAACCTACATTTAAATAAAGATAAATATGTTACTGGAAATGTAGAACATGTTTCTGTTTCTGTTGGACAAAGCACTACAAATTCCAAGCAAATTAATCCACTTTGTCTGAATATACTTTTCTTTAGCTAAAAACTTCTTGGAGAGATCAAAGGGTTAGCAGATGCCACTATTCAGTGTCAACTATTTATGAATGCCCAAATTTTCAACTGCATTTAACATGTACTATTGACAGTATTTTCCAGGTATTTTTTGAGGATACTACAATTTTCATGAAGGGGGAAACAGGTTAATTTAAAGGGATACTGTCATAGGAAAAAAAAAAATTTTCAAAATGAATCAGTTAATAGTGCTGCTCCAGCAGAATTCTGCACTGAAATCCATTTCTCAAAAGAGCAAACAGATTTTTTTATATTCAATTTTGAAATCTGACATGGGGCTAGACATTTTGTCAATTTGCCATCTGCCCCTGGTCATGTGACTTGTGCCTGCACTTTAGGAGAGAAATGCTTTCTGGCAGGTTGCTGTTTTCCTTCTCAATGTAACTGAATGTGTCTCAGTGGGACATGGGTTTTTACTATTAAGTGCTGTTCTTAGATCTACCAGGCAGATCTTATCTTGTGTTAGGGAGCTGTTATCTGGTTACCTTCCCATTGTTCTTTTGTTTGGCTGCTGGGGGGGAAAAGGGAGGGGGTGATAATCACCCCAACTTGCAGTACAGCAGTAAAGAGTGATTGAAGTTTATCAGAGCACAAGTCACATGACTTGGGGCAGCTGGGAAATTGACAATATGTCTAGCCCCATGTCAGATTTCAAAATTGAATATAAAAAAATCTGTTTGCTCTTTTGAGAAATGGATTTCAGTGCAGAATTCTGATGGAGCAGCACTATTAACGGCTTCATTTTGAATTTTTTTTTTCCCATGACAGTATCCCTTTAAAGGTGTTTTGAGGATAAATATTTGTAAAAGAAAACTATACTCAACAGGAGAAACCTTATATTAGATATGTATCTGAATTAAAGCTTTAAATAACCTATGTAAAGAAGAATGAATGCATATTGTGTTGGATTAAGACCTTAGAATTTGTAAAGATATTGACATTCAAGGATTAACATCAAAAGCTATTTAGGTGACTGGACGAAATATCAGTTCTGCTTAAAGAACATCCAATTACTTCTAATCCTTCTAATAATTATTTATTTTATATCCCTGTTCAAATGAAACATAATTTTATTTAATTGCAGTTATTCCATCATAAGTTTCCTTTAAAATGTCAGGAAGGGTCAGATATCATAATTATAAAATTTCTGTCTCCATCAATGACACTGTACTGCATAATTGTGTTAAGAATGGTGTGAACTGTGTTTTCATATAGTGATGATAATAATTACAATAATGATGATGCACAGCAATACAGTGATCTTACATGACACTCTTGGAAACCCAGTAAGAAATGTCACATGTATTTATCTAGACTAGAAGGAATATGCCTGAGTGCAGGAATAATTACTTTATTCGTTTAACTCCTTCATGTGCAATGGAGATTTGGCCTAACTTGGTTGTCAAAGGAAATTTGACTAAATTGAAAGGTAGTAATTACAGGTATGAGCTCTTTTATCTGGAAAGTGAAAATCCAAAAAGCTCAGAATTACAGGAAGGTAATACAAAATATACTACGTATATACATTTTAAGCAAACAATTCTAATTATATAAAATGATTTCCCTTTTCTCTGTAGTACTAAAAGTTGCACAAATCCATATTGGTGACAAAACTCACCTAAAAACTCTATGCCCAGAGCAATCTGAATAACAGATTCCATACCTTTATTAATTTGTAGTTGCCTTATTGTTGTTATTGCAGGAGAATGCATTTGTTTGTCAAAGTTGATGCAAAATAGTTGGTGAATTTCTAAAGCTCCTGTGCCATCCATGGCAAATACAAAAATAATCAATTGCTGCCATATGCCTAATGCCTAAAATTTACACCATTGATTTCACACCACGTTAGACCTAGCATTACCCATTGTCAAAAAGGACAAATTTAAGCAGCAAGTTTAACACAACATATTTTAAACATCATTTTTTGATAGACTTTTACATTCAGCTACACAGTAATAAGACAACGTTATAAATCATGGCGTATTATGGCATTGTATGGTGCATTTTTAAATGTTTTGTTTTATGGCATCTCAACACAGAATTTGAGAAATACTTGGTTTGTTTTGATTATGGGTAAAACCATTCTGCTCTGTTACATGCAAATGTACAGCCAACTGTGATCAAAAGAATGATGACAAGGATCTCACATAGAAGAAATAAACTTTTGATGCAGAAAAGGATCTGCATGTGGATTTAAAAATGTATTTACAGAAATAAGGGGAGCTCTGGAAAAGAGGTGTCTCAGATATTTGGTATCAGAATATTTCCTTTAGGCAAATTTAAAATAGGAATCAAGCATATAAAGATATGTCCCTATAAACGAAGGAATGTCCAGTATCATCAAAACTAAAAAAAACCCTTTGTTTTATTTTAATTTCATTTTGATTAATTTTATCAATTAGTATATTATTTTAATAGAGGCTTTTACTCACAATTGATTAAAATAGGTAACATCTCTCTGAATCTTATTTGCAAAACCAATTCTTTATTTTAACAGATTTGTTGGTTCTTTTACTTCTCATGTTAATAGCAAAACTTATACAGTTATTGAATGTATTTTCAGAAATGCTTGGGATCTTACCAAGCATTTCTGATAATACATCCAATAACTGTATAAGTATTCTCCTCATCATTGACTTAAGTGAAACAACCACATTCAGAAGTGTCAATGTCACAGGAAAGTACTGTTTAAACCAGCCTTTAAATAATTGTATCGAACAACGTTAATCCATTTCCAATCCAAGAGTTTTTCTCCTTTAACACTTAGGGGCCGATTCACTAAGCTCGAGTGAAGGATTCGAATGAAAAAAATTCGAATTTCGAAGTATTTTTTGGGTACTTCGACCATCGAATTGGTTAAATTCGTTCGAATTCGAACGAAATCGAACAAATCGAAGTAAAAATCGTTCGACTATTCGACCATTCGATAGTCGAAGTACTTTCCCTTTAAAAAAAACTTCGACCCCCTACTTCGGCAGATAAAACCTACCGAAGTCAATGTTAGCCTATGGGGAAGGTCCCCATAGGCTTGCTAAACTTTTCTTGATCGAAGGATTTTCCTTCGATCGTTGGATTAAAATCCTTCGAATCGTTCGATTCGAAGGATTTAATCGTTCGATCGAACGAAAAATCCTTCGATCGATCGAACGAACGTTTAGCGCTAAATCCTTCGACTTCGATATTCGAAGTCAAAGGATTTCAATTCGAGGGTCGAATTTCGAAGTATTTTTAACTTCGAAATTCGACCCTTAGTGAATCTGCCCCTTATAGTTCCCCTGACTATTTACTTTGTAAGCCATATAAATCAAAATTGTTGTCTGTACTGTATGCACTTTTCCCCCTTACTGATAACAAAAAGGCAATACTTTTCAAATCTTTTAACATTTAAAAACTCTTCTTGGAAACAAGCAGGAGTAGGTCATTTATTATTGTTTGTAAGGACAATTACACTTTATATTATGCTCTATATGACTATATGAATGCATTTCTATTTCTTTTTTATTATATGATTGTACGAGGGGAAAGATGGGGTCAGTACTGAGTCTGAATTCAGAAGTTACAATAGAATATATTATGCACACAAGTGTTATTCCTGCAGGTATTATATATATATATATATATATATATATTCTCCATACCAATGATCAAGTACCACCCAGTTAAACTTTTTATAAATACCTGATAAATGCTTTCTTCATTTTCTGGATCTCGTATAGATTCATGGCCAGCCTCAAATATAATGTACTATGATATCATCCAAGGTGGAAAATGCAGAAAGCACAGGAAGAAAGCAAAGAAAAGTTGGGAGTTTCAGAATTAAAGTTAAAGCAGCAGCAGAAAGGTCTCTTGTTTGATGTGCATTCACTCTTTTTTCAGCATCTAAAGAATATTCTGTCTCAGTGTAATAATGCATAATGTTATTTATGTGGGTGCAAACCTTTATAATAAAATTACAATTGCCCTCTGGAATCTGTGAAAAGGCAATCTTTGTTCAATTTGATAAAGAAGCTATTTTTTTATATACACAGACCCAACACTTTTCACTGCAAACCCCTATGCCCTATGGTCTTTTAGAAAGTGATCCAAGTCTTACAGTTATGCACTGCCTGAGGGCAAGTCTTAATTGTGACAGGCAGAAAGAATTTCTGTATTAATACAATGTCCCCTGTCTGTCAAAGCTGAGGCAGTATATAAATAAAAGCCAACATTCTGAGGGACAGAAATAAGACAGATGGCAGGAAAAACTGAAGAGTTTCTGGTGAGCTAAACTTCCTTTTTCAACCTCACCTCCAATAAAAAAAAGTTATTAAATCACCCACACTTGAAATCAGTATAAGCTCTATAGATGCCAGTTAGACAAAAATAGATATTTTCTATATTGTTTAAAGGTCTCCAACTTTAAGCATTAACATTTTATTTTGTCAATATAAAGAGTGAATGCACGTTCAAGTACACAATTTGAATTACACACATTTGTTTTGAATAGTTAACTTGATTAGTATATGGTACAGAAATGGGGATGATGGCACTGATGCTAGTGTAGTGACAATTCAATTAATTACAGCTACTGGGTTACCTACAGTATACTTGTTTTAAGATAATCGAATGTACATTTTTGAGCTTTTAAACTCTAGGTTAATACTGAAATAATATTGCATGCAAAAAATAAAAGCAAACTAGCTGCAGTTAAACAACTCTTATTTAGAGATGTTTCCTACAGAACACTTGTGCTTGCATAGGAATGTGTGTTAGTGTGCCTAAATCAGTTATATTTGTGTCTAAACTAATAAATTACATAACCAAACAAGCAAAATAATTATTTTTATATATGTGTATCCATCATAACACTATATACTGATATAGAACCATCATATTTTGTATAACTATTTAAAACATGAGACTAATGCCCTTCATGTGAAATGAGGATGGACTTTAGCTCTCATTATATAACTTATGTACTTTTTAAGAATCCCAAAACAATTGTGTATGTTAACAATACACTCTTCGTTCTCATACATATTCAAGTTTGTTCTATTATCATTGTCGTGCATCCCTGTAATTAATTTAAAAGGCACCAATGTATTTCGTTTACAATGTACATACATTCCATTTCTAACACTAGAAATTATCTTTTTTTTTTTTTATGAAACAACTTTTTACAGGGCCAGGATGCATTCAGTAATATGTAACATTTAAGCCTTTTCACTGTACTAAACCATTGTAACGAGGTGAGATAACATATGATAAACCTTTCACTAAGAGAATACATAGTTTAAATAGATAATGGACCTATATAAAATATTATTTGTTATATCTATCTATCTGTAACATTTTACAATATTTGAAACAATAATACATCAACAATGACTTGACATGGTTTTGGAAACTTTTTGACACTTTGTAAATAGTAGTAATTAGCCAAATGATTTAAGTAGTAAATATTGCAACTTTGACTCTTTACAAATTAGGCTTCTATAAAGAATTATATCTTTTACACTCAAACCTATAGCAACACAAAATATGATGGCTTATTAAATAAAATTAGTTTTGCTGCATGCTATAAGACATTATCCCCCATATGTAATAAAAGGCACTAAGTTTGCCCAAGGGCAGTAACCCATAGCAACCAATAAGATGCTTGCTTTTAAACATGTGACCCGTAAATTGTACCTGCTTATTTGTTGCTATGGGTTAATGCTCCTGGGCAAATGTTGTGCATTTTATTACATAACCCCCTATATATATGAAATGACTCTACTTTATGCATGGTCTGTGGATGCAGATGTTACCTGGTAAACAGGATCTTCTACATCTTCTTCCAAAATTGTCTGAAGTAAGGTAAGCAGAGGTAAGCAGGAAAAGGGATACAAAGCAAAGTATGAAAACTATAATTAGGAAGTAAGATGTCTGATGTTGTTTGGATTCACAGAAAACAAAATGTTTTTAACAGATTTAGTATTATATTATAGGGTTGAGATGTGCCATTTGGTTGTTGATCTACTACATCTCCAAGAATGTCGGAAAAGTATTGCTGTTTTTTATAGTACAACAAAGGTTTTAGGGCAAACGATGAGGTATATCCTATGGTGAACACAAAGTCATGCAACCAACTTATATTGCACCTGATACAAAATGGAATACTGTATGGAATAGTGCAAATTATCAATAATAAGGCCTATTGGCCTACTGTATATCAAACAACCTTACAAACTGAATCACAAATTAAAAACCTCAATGAGTATGAAACCATCTTGTATCCTAAAATTTTTTTCAAGGTTGATTGGTGTGCCTGTTGTCATTTCTAGCAACTAGGGATGTAGCGAACCGCCGATAATGTGTTCGCGAACACCGGCAAAAAATGCGAACAGTTCGCGAACAGTTCGCGAACTTCGAACATCCGAAAATCGTTCGATTCGAACAATCGAAGGATTTTAATCGTTCGATCGAACGATTTTCGTTCGAATCGAACGAAAATCGTTCGATTTTAGCGACCGAATGGTCGAACGATTTTGATGCGAACGCCTATTGGCGAACGTCGCGCGACGTTTGCGAACTTGCGGCGGACGCGAACAGCCGATGTTCGCGCGAACAAGTTCGCCGCAGAACAGTCCGCGACATCCCTACTAGCAACTCCAAAAAACCAAAGCCAAATAGGCAAAAGGCCAAATAGATACCTGATATACAGCTTGTTCACATTGCTTATCTTTTTGTGCCTTTTTCTCCATTTCTTCCCTCTGCTTCAGCTCATAGATAAGTTGAAATAAATCTCTCAAATCCAAAATCACTGGCTCTGCCTAAAATTGAAGGACAATATTTGAAATTAGTTTCCGGCAAAGTTTTCATCTAACATGCCTTTGACAAAGAGGAAGAATGTTATAGTAAATAAGAACGAAATACATGTAAATCAAGCTTTCATGAGGCGGTGATTAATCAAGAGGTAAGGTAGGAAAACACAGCTTCCATGGAGGCTTGAGATTAATACATTTAACTCATACCAGTGAAATATGATACAGGAGTTAAACCACAAAGTAATTTAAACTAGGAACTCTGCACAAATTGTAATATATATCACAAAAGTACAGTAAACTTTGTTCACTGTAAAGCTAGAAACACTGTAAAGCTAATGAAACAGTCCATAAAGCACAATTTTTAAGAGAAAAAAGGCCAATCACAATGAGTCTAACAACAAAAAATTAGATGTAAATTACATGTGTAGATTAGGATTATGAGCACAGCTATAGAAACTAATTCTAACATTCAAGTATACATTGTGTATATAATGTATAAAGATTTGTCTATACATAAATGTTTTTCTGTTGTTTAGTGCCAATACATTGTGTGGTGCACTATGATTGGATGTTGTTAAACTCATTGTGATTTTAACAACATCCAATTTTATTAAACTATGATTAAGTGCCCAGGAGGGGCATGAAACGTGTTAGGATTTCTTTACCACAAAAAATAAATAAATAAAAAAGTGGCAATTTTTCAACGGAGGTCCGGTTTGTGCCAGCCTTTGTTGTGCATTTAACTCACAGCCCCATAAAAATATGCATGCTTCTGAATGAATTTCAATCAGGGAAAGAAATATACAACCCAATGTCCTAACCTTCCTTTTGTCTAGGTAAGTTCATTAGAACAAGCAGAGCTCAGAAGATGAATGAAAATGCTTCTATAGCTTCTTAGTAGAAAGGGTAAAGGAACACAGCACTACCATTCAATCACACATAAATCACATTGTTGCTATGGGTTTAGTGGGTTTTAAGTGTATTAATGCACCTTACAACTTAGTACACAGTAGGCAGTTTAGGTCTGATATGGCATGTGAGATTACATTTTAGGAATCATAAAGTTTATAAGTGAGTTTAGAGGCTTTAAACAGAAGGATATTTGAAATGAACTCTTCTAGCTCTGACCTTTAAGAAAATAAAATCCAAAAACATTATTCCTGGTAACAATATTGTAGTATAGTAATGTAATAAAGCAGAGCTGTCATCGTCAAGCATTTTCATCTACAGATATGTCTAGTTTGCATGAAACTGTTGATCATAATAAAGAATTCTGGCACAAAATGTGCTGAGATGGGAGAAAAATACAAATAATGCATATTTAGCCATGCTTATGGATATTTCATTTTATTATAGTGAAGAATAAAAAGAGATAGCATTTGTGAAAGCTCTATTAAAAATGTATTTTTCTACTTTCTGTTTTGAAGTATCAGTAGGAAAAGTTTCTTGTCACTGTATACCTGTACAACATGTAGGGACAAATTTATTGCCACTCCTTATTAAAAAAATATCAAACAACCTTCTGTGATTCATAATAGAATGGAAAATAATTTTCCCCCATCAGTATCAAACTATAGTTATAGCTCAGCATTACCACTGAACTTAACATGCGAAACATGGCTGTTCAAAGCAGTTGAATACATTCTAACAAATTGGGACATTTAATAAAAGCCAAAAGGCTTTGATAAATATTAAATCATTTCCCTGACTGTCAGGAAAACATTGATAAATGTGATAAAAATCAAACTGCTGGGAATCCATGAGGATTATCAAGTTAAATTTTTTTTTATAAATTTGCCATGTCACAAAATAAAGACATTTTTGGTTCACTAACCAAGGAGTGTGGGTCCTCTTGAACTTTGCATAAATACTTTGACCCTGCACCCACGCTTATGGAAGACTGATTCAGGTTATAAATATATTAAATTATATTAAAATATAATGTTTTGTTAACTATATTAGTAAGAAAAAATCACTGTGTACAGTACTTAAATGTTGTATTTGTATCTCTAGTCTTGTTGTTCATTTTACTTCTTTATTGTGACTTCTGCTTTACTAAGCTGCCAAGCAGCAACAGTCATATGTGCCATCTGAATATTTTGACTAATGCTGTTTCATGCCCAGTAAGGTAAAACAGGACAATTCTTGCAGGTGAGTTTTTGAAGCTGAAGTGATAGAGAACGAGGTGGGAATCTGGCTATACTGGACTGTGGCCCAAGATTCTATTTAAAACCAATTGCAAATATTACAGCAGGATTCTGAATTGGGCTGGAATGCCTTTCCAACCATGTAATTCAATCAAATCATTGTGGAATTACACATTCCATGTGCTTTCAGGGGGGTTCCTCACTTAGAAAGGGTTGGATGCATAAAAATTTGTGAACAAACACATCATACATGTCAATTGGATTTGTGTGATCTCATGGAATTCTGTGGTGTGAATAAAGCCCTGGGCATCATTTGATTTTTTTATACTGAGGTACCAAGAATCTTTTTTCAGAATTTATTCCTTTTTTAGAGAGAAATTCACTGAAGACTTTTGACAGCAGAAATGCTATTTTATAACATCATCTCATCTTGTAAATAATTGAATACATAGAATGTTTTAGCCTCATGTTAAAATATAAAATGAAACATCAATTACTTTAAACCATATAGGAGATTCTGTGATTATATGTACAGTACAAAGTTGTATACTTACTGCTTGCGCTGTCTTTATTGCCACAAATCTATGATTTCCCTCCTTCCCACACACATAGCCAAACGCCCGATGATCGGTAATGTCCTTTGCAATGTACGAGATTTCATGGACTGCGTGATGATGATGCATTATCTAAAACATTTTTTTAAAAGATTATTTAAACTCTATTTGCTTGAACAGAATTGAAGTCACAGTTTTACCAGCTTCTATAATCTAGTACATTTAGATTCAAGCAGATCCACAGTTGGTATATTTAACTGAGATATATATTAGCAATGAGGAACATTTTACCATACTGTATCTCTAAATTTTCCCGAGACTTATATGCAGAGGGAGCTTGGTTACAACGGATTCCAATGCTTATAAAAAATTAGTCATTCGAGTTATAAGGGACAAAAATATCCCTTCCAAGAGCATTCTATTAAAAAAAGGGGCAAAAAAGGATTGATAGTTTTCTACTTTCATGTTCAGCATGTTCATAGGTTCATAAGCCAACCCAATTTATCTTTGAATCTCTAAGTAAAAATCAACATATTTTGGGTTGCTTTACGACAACTTGTAATTTGGCTTACTCCTCAACAAAGCAAGCTTCTCTACTACTACATGAAGGAGGTACAGTAGGTCTTATGGTGAGCTGTGGAAACCTCAACTGATGTCCTTGCTACTAGTGATGGGTAAATGTGCCGCAAATTTGCGTGATTCGCCGCCGGTGCACAAATTCACGAATTTGCTGTGAAAATTCACCGGTGTCAAAGTTTCTTTTGACCCCGGCAACAATTCAGATGCCAGTGACAATTAAATGCACGCCCATTAACTTTAGGTCACATCAAATTGTTGCCAGCGTCAATTTTGACGCCCACAAATTATCGAGCTTTGTGAATTTCCAGCGAAACAGGAGAAATTCGCCCATCACTACTTGCTACTTTTATTCAATCTGGAAAAAAGTTAAATATTCTCAAAACATTGGTTTAAACTTGTTAAGACCCAATACTTTTGATAAATGCCTACATATAAAGAAGCTAAATACTTGCAATTAAGGCTGTTTAATTAAAAGAAGAGTTCTGTCTAATTAATAAGTCATTATTCTAAAGGTTTAAAATACTATTTAAGGCCATCAATCTACATTTTGAATAAAGTCTAGATTCACAGTTCCTTTTGCAAAATCTGCAGTCACACATGAGAAGATGCAACAGAATACAAGAAAAACAGTTTACTGTATGTCGACATATCTAGTGTTAGTGGCAATAAGAAAATGATCCTGTTGGTTTGTAGTTGGTAATAGTTAGCAAACATACAGTTTTTTACTTTCAAAAGCTGAATTGCTCATATTGCACAGCATATTTGAATCTATTTAATAATGTTTCAGTATTCTAAGGCAGAGCCCAGAAAATCTGAGGGAATGCAAGACAAATACATGCATGAATTTTTTTGTTCCCAAATATGTTTATCAAAAGTCAAAGCATTTTAATTGTTCATCTTCAGAATAATATTTACAAGCTTGTATCTGACATTAAAATGCATTGATGAAATCCTTAAGGAAGCAAGACTGATGGTACTGTCCGTGTTGCTTCTTGTGATTTTGCTGTAACAGATGCTGAAGAGTTGTTCTGCGCAACTATTCATATGAATATGTGAGAAAAGAAAAACTTTTCAGGGATCATCCTCTCACCAGTAAAGAGGTCAATAATGACTTGTGCTTCCACATATTATTTATTTGGACACAGAACACCTAGGTTTTTTTTTAGGTTGTTGAGTGTATGCGTTCCACTTGCCTGCAAGCCTGGCTGGTATCTAAATATTTAAAGTCAAATAAGAAGGAAGAATACAGAGTACCTTTTAGCACTTTTTTAATCCATACTGCACTAAAGTGCAAACTAGTCTCACTTTTTAATATAAAATATGCTGAATAGTTAACATCATGTACAACTAGCCTTCTAATAAACTTACTATTAAGGGGGTTTATCATATCATATATTAAATCAGTGTGATATGCGCCTTATTGTAATCTTTGTGAATGGCTTATAGAGACCAAATAAGCAACTGCAAACCATCTTGAGATCAAAGTATCTGTCACTTATCCTGCTTTCTATTCAATGGGAGGTGTTGACCAAGAATATATTTATGTTAATATGTATATTTATTCTTATATACACATGTACATAAGTATTCCTGGTTATAAGGGTTCTTTAACGAAAGACATCGTTCAATCAAACTATATATATTTATTTACAAAAACTATTGACATATCTACAGAAATAATATACATAAACCAAGTTACACTACCTAGCATGTATAACAAATATTTACAAAGACAATTAGAAATATGTATATGTTGGATCTAAATCCACTGCCTCTCGGATACTCATCCTTCAATTAGGTCTGGCATCTATGTCCTCACTGCAGGAACTCCCAGGACTCTCTGACTAACTTAGCCTATTGTACGAACCTAAAAGACTGACCATAGGTATATTTCAGGTTCTGATTGGTCAGTGACCAATAAATGAATCTTGGGGAGTAGGGCATGGATTCCTGAGGCAGTTCATTCAAGAATCAGGACAATGGAAGGGGGAAAGGCAGTGTGTAGACAAGAAAGTTTGCTTTTCCAGCTGCCCCTGGTCAAAGGGGAGGGGATTTAACAACTGTATGCTAAATAGGGTGTCTTTGAAGCTTGCCTCTGTTATGTCCTGATACTATCTAATATGTAAATTACACAACATTCTTAGATACAAATCACAATGTATATATACAATATACACATATTGCATATAATAAAGAAATAACACAAGCACGTCTCCCTGAGGTAACAGGAGGGAGGTCTTGTGATACAAGATTATACCCTGTTCAATAAGCCACATACTATAGCTATTTGCTATACCTCTGACTGTTACAGCCTACAGAAATGTCCATTATAAAAGCTTATTTGTATTTTAATCGATCTTCATAAAATGCCTCCACATCCTTATTCTGACTTAAGCTGTCCATTTGGTTTGTAAACAGCAGACATTATGGATTAAAGAATCTGAAAATTATCTGTGAGATAGTTTTAAAGGAACAGCTACATTCAGCTTCCACTCTGGTCTAAGGAAGAGGACCCTGTTCATTGTTTCTTCCCTCACCTTGCATCATAAAATGCCAACAGTTGCACTATAAAGCAAAATTGGGGCTGCAAACATTCTTTTAAAATACAAAATGCTAGATGGTTCATGTGACATTTAAAATAAAAGTAACAATATAAATCTGTATCATACACTTAGATAAATATAAGTCAATAATAATGTTCAAGTTATTTGCAGCCTTTCTTTACAAATTATATTTAATTTCTATTTGCTCCATATTTTCATATGTTTACTATGAACAACTTCTGATGGAAAGTTGTGAGTCATTTATTTTTCTCTCAAGCAGTAATTCCCCATTTATAGTATTTATTGAAATATTTATTCTGGTTCCAAGCGCCCAAGAATTATTTGATGTGAATTTATGCAGCCGTAATATGGAACCACTGAGATAAGCATGTCTAGGAGAATAGCTTTCGGTATTTGACAGTTATCTTGTATTCACATTCAATCCATTCATTTTGGACTATATTAAAAATCCCTATCTAACTGTGCACAGAGGAAAGTGGTTCAACCATACAAAGTTTGTCAAGAGTGTTTGAGTCTCTCCCAATTAAAAGCTATCACCTACCACATAATTGCTTTTTTAGAGAAATGAGGAGAATTCATATTTCTAAAGGACTTGACAACAAAAGCTCTCATCTTACAAAATTCCATGCTTTAATATCTGAGACAATTCTAAAAGAAAATCTTCTACTGTCAACCACATTAACTTTCCTGTTGAAAAACAGTTCAGGCCTGACATCTGTTCAGTGATTCCATTTATAGCTACTAGCCCTTTATAATATCGGATGCTGTCTGCACTGCTCATAAGGACAAAGAAATTAGCTATAAAACATATATTTAACTATAAAACATATATTTATTATGGACAATGGCATTTCTTTGCTTGATGGGTATTTCCCATTTATAAGTCAACAAATCTTCACTTTCATCTACAGAATATTATGCTCCTAGAGCTGAGTAATTCACAACAGGCTATACCTAAAATAACTATAATAGCTATAACACATCAAGGGGACACTATGTTATGTTTACACAGAGATGGCAAAGGTGAAAAGCACCTATGTATCGCTGAATTAAAGGTTTGATTACATTTTGATGTGATTAAAGGCTCTTTATTTTGGCCTTTTACCAATTCAGATTAATTCATTAATTTATAAATATGTTAGTTATGCTTTTAAGAAGTAAGTGTTTGGTATTTAGATTGCTTAAAAAAAGATTATATTTTTACCGTAGTTTACCGTAGATGGGCAAATTCACCCAGATCCGAAGTTGTGCCAGCGACAGCTTCGCCGCACTTTGCCAGGCGTAGTTTCGCCAGTGCTACGCAAATTCACTAAAATGCGAAGTTGCACTCAGGGAGGTGGCAATACCGTTACTTTGTCAGGCAAAGTGAAGTTACTCTAGCGATGCCTAATTTGCTTTTGGTGCAAAGTTAAAATATAATGGACATATATGCTGCAGCAACTACATTACACTACACAAGCCAAGGAAACCTTTACAAAATAAAATAAAGGTGTTCTATTGCCCTACACATGTGCCCACTGTATCGTTGAGTTGCCATATGTTAGGAAATGTAGGGGGGAAGGAGGGTACCCCCCAAAAAAGTGCGCTATTTTTCATACTATCACCCTTAAAAAAGTAAAAGAAGCCAGCGTTTTTTGGGACTTAGAAAAAATGTCAACTATTTTTGGACAAACTCCTATCTATTGTATTGAACTTCGCCTGGTCTGACCTGGCGAAGTAAAGTCTGGCGCAAGAGGTAACGTTCAGTAAGATGCGCAAGTTAATGAATTAGCGTAGTTACGTCCCTTTGCCATAACGCAACTTCGCCTGGTGTAAGGGTGCGAAGTAGCGCTAGAGTAGGTCCACTTCTCTAGCGAATTTACGCCAGCACCCGTTAGTAAATCGGCGAAGTAACAAAATGACATCATGCTGGAGAATTTGCGCTAGCGTTAGCCGCTTCGCGCTTTAGTAAATTTGTCCCTAAATCTTGTACATAATGACATCTCCTTTTTTTTCACAAAGCACCAAATAAAGGGGTTTAATCACCAATACACAAAAGGGTTAATTGCTGCCTGGAAAGTGCCTAGAAAAGTAATAATAATATATTATGATTTTCCTGGTATTCTGTCAACTTGCTTTTGTAAAACAGCAGTCCTCTTATTTTTAATGAAATTATACAGGTATAGGACCTGTAATCCAGAATGCTCGAGCCCTGGGGTTTCCTGGATAACGGATCTTTACGTAATTTGGATCTTCATACCTTAAGTCTACTTGAAAATCATGTAAACATTAAATAAACCCAATAGGCTGGTTTTGCTCCCAATAAGGATTAATAATATCTTACTTTGAATCAGGTACAATCTACTGTTTTATTATTACAGAGAAAAAGGAAATTCATTTTAAAAATCTGGATTATTTGGATAAAATAGAGTCTATGGGAGAAGGCCTTTCCGTAATTCAGAGCTTTCTGGATAACTGGTTTCCAGATAACGGGTCCTATACCTGTATTGTTGTAATATGCAGCAATACAATTTTTTTGGAGGAAATTTTTTTCATGATTTATTGAACTCAGAGGCTACCAAAATTCCAGATAAAAAAGTACTCATCTCAAACCACCGAGGTCATGTAGAAGTCAATGGCAGATGTCCTGTTTACAGGGTGTTACAGTGTTAAATTTAAAAAAAAAAACGTACAATTCTGATTTTTTTGCGATTTTATCAAGTCTTTTCTGGCACCAGATTTTTTTAGAGTAAATTTATTGATAAATGTGGTAACAATGTTTGGTCGAAAATTTGGCTTTTCTAGTGCGTAAAAGAGCTATTGTGCTCTCTGCTCTATCGACATGGATCCCCCCTGCCCATTTTGGTAATGTTTATTGATCACATTCTAAATCTTTTGTTCACAGTGATCCTACGTCTACAATCCTATACACAGAATAAGACTGAGGAAGCACAGAATACAGAATTCAGTTAAAGTCTAATCCCAGCAGGATTTGGATTCAGCTTTAAATCACATGACTTTAAAGCACTGGGCATCTAAATGTGCAAATGTTTTGTTCAAAATCAGATTTATATGTGAAAATTGGATTACATTTTGAGGGTCTGTTATAGAGATGTCGCGAACTGTTCGCCGGCGAACTTGTTCGCGCGAACATCGGGTGTTCGCGCTCGCCGGAAGTTCGCGAACGTCGCGCGACGTTCGCCATTTTGGGTTCGCCATTGTTGGCGCTTTTTTTTGCCCTCTCACCCCAGACCAGCAGGTACATGGCAGCCAATCAGGAAGCTCTCCCCTGGACCACTCCCCTTCCCTATAAAAACCGAAGCCCTGCAGCGTTTTTTCACTCTGCCTGTGTGTGCTGAAGAGATAGTGTAGGGAGAGAGCTGCTGCCTGTTAGTGATTTCAGGGACAGTTGAAAGTTTGCTGGCTAGTAATCGTTTTGATACTGCTCTGTTATTGGAGGGACAGAAGTCTGCAGGGGTTTGAGGGACATTTAAGCTTAGGTAGCTTTGCTGGCTAGTAATCTACCTTCTACTGCAGTGCTCTGTATGTAGCTGCAGTGGGCAGCTGTCCTGCTTCTGATCTCATCTGCTGACTGCTGCAATAACAGTAGTCCTTGTAAGGACTGCTTTTATTTATTTTTTTGTTGTTTTACTACTACTACTACTACTACTACTATAAGAGCCCAGTGCTATTAGTCTAGCAGTGTTGGGGAGTGGGACTGGTGTGCTAATCTGCTGCTCCTAGTAGTTCAGCAGCACCAACTTTAATTTTTTTTTTTTAATATTCATTTTTTTTTATTTTACTTTTTTTTATTTTACTACCGCTGTAGTAGTGTATAAGTTGACCTTTTAGGCATTATTTGCCCTGTAGGCATTATTTGCACACTGTTTTCTTCAACCCGCCATCGAGCTGTGTGACCTTGTTCACATTCTGTCTAAATATCCATAATATTACCGTCTCCAGAAAAAACACCGGAGTCACTTTTTCAAGCAGCCATAATATATTTTACGTAATCCGTATCCACCGCTGTAGTAGTGTATACGTTGGCCTTGTAGGCATTATTTGCACACTGTTTTCTTCAACCCGCCATCGAGCTGTGTGACCTTGTTCCCATTCTGTCTAAATATCCATAATATTACCGTCTCCAGAAAAAACACCGGAGTCACTTTTTTCAAGCAGCATTCATATATTTTACGTAATCCGTATCCACCGCTGTAGTAGTGTATACGTTGGCCTTGTAGGCATTATTTGCACACTGTTTTCTTCAACCCGCCATCGAGCTGTGTGACCTTGTTCCCATTCTGTCTAAATATCCATAATATTACCGTCTCCAGAAAAAACACCGGAGTCACTTTTTTCAAGCAGCATTCATATATTTTACGTAATCCGTATCCACCGCTGTAGTAGTGTATACGTTGGCCTTGTAGGCATTATTTGCACACTGTTTTCTTCAACCCGCCATCGAGCTGTGTGACCTTGTTCCCATTCTGTCTAAATATCCATAATATTACCGTCTCCAGAAAAAACACCGGAGTCACTTTTTTCAAGCAGCATTCATATATTTTACGTAATCCGTATCCACCGCTGTAGTAGTGTATACGTTGGCCTTGTAGGCATTATTTGCACAGTGTTTTCTTCAACCCGCCATCGAGCTGTGTGAGCTTGTTCACATTTTGTCTAAATATTGATAATATTATCGTCTCTAGAAAAACCACTTGAGTTACTTTTTTTCAAGCAGCATTCATATATTTTACGTAATCCGTATCCACCGCTGTAGTAGTGTATACGTTGACCTTGTAGGCATTATTTGCACACTGTTTTCTTCAACCCGCCATCGAGCTGTGTGAGCTTGTTCACATTTTGTCTAAATATTGATAATATTATCGTCTCTAGAAAAACCACTTGAGTTACTTTTTTTCAAGCAGCATTCATATATTTTACGTAATCCGTATCCACCGCTGTAGTAGTGTATACGTTGACCTTGTAGGCATTATTTGCACACTGTTTTCTTCAACCCGCCATCGAGCTGTGTGAGCTTGTTCACATTTTGTCTAAATATTGATAATATTATCGTCTCTAGAAAAACCACTTGAGTTACTTTTTTTCAAGCAGCATTCATATATTTTACGTAATCCGTATCCACCGCTGTAGTAGTGTATACGTTGACCTTGTAGGCATTATTTGCACACTGTTTTCTTCAACCCGCCATCGAGCTGTGTGAGCTTGTTCACATTTTGTCTAAATATTGATAATATTATCGTCTCTAGAAAAACCACTTGAGTTACTTTTTTTCAAGCAGCATTCATATATTTTACGTAATCCGTATCCACCGCTGTAGTAGTGTATACGTTGACCTTGTAGGCATTATTTGCACAGTGTTTTCTTCAACCCGCCATCGAGCTGTGTGAGCTTGTTCACATTTTGTCTAAATATTGATAATATTATCGTCTCTAGAAAAACCACTTGAGTTACTTTTTTTCAAGCAGCATTCATATATTTTACGTAATCCGTATCCACCGCTGTAGTAGTGTATACGTTGACCTTGTAGGCATTATTTACACACTGTTTTCTTCAACCCGCCATCGAGCTGTGTGAGCTTGTTCACATTTTGTCTAAATATTGATAATATTATCGTCTCTAGAAAAACCACTTGAGTTACTTTTTTTCAAGCAGCATTCATATATTTTACGTAATCCGTATCCACCGCTGTAGTAGTGTATACGTTGACCTTGTAGGCATTATTTGCACACTGTTTTCTTCAACCCGCCATCGAGCTGTGTGACCTTGTTCACATTTTGTCTAAATATTGATAATATTATCGTCTCTAGAAAAACCACTTGAGTTACTTTTTTTCAAGCAGCATTCATATATTTTACGTAATCCGTATCCACCGCTGTAGTAGTGTATACGTTGACTTTGTAGGCATTATTTGCACAGTGTTTTCTTCAACCCGCCATCTAGCTGTGTGTATTATCGTTTCCAGAAAAACCAACTGAGTTTTTGTTGTTGTTGTTGTTTTTTTAAAAATAATGCCAGGCAAAGGCAGGCCGCCACGCAGAGGCCGTGCTAGGGGCCGTGCTGCTATGCAATCCTGTGGCCCTAGCAAATTTCCCAGTTTTAAAAAGCCAATGACCCTGAACTCCCAAAATGCTGAAGAGGTAGTTGACTGGCTTACACAGCACACCCCATCCTCTACCGTTTCTAACTTTACCACAACATCCTCCTCATCCTCCACTGCTATGGCCACCCCACGTAACACTTCCTCCACCACCGGTGCCCCTTCTTCACTGGGGTCAGAGGAGTTATTTTCCAATGAGTTTCTTGAACTGAGTAATGCGCAACCATTATTGCCAGAAGAAGATGAAGGAGATGAGGACCTTACACCAGATTTAATTCTGGCAGAGAACACGATAGAGATGGACATAATGAGTGATGAGGAGGAGGTCCCCGCTGCTGCTTCCTTCTGTGATGTGTCAGAAGAAATTGATGCATCTGAGGAGAATGATGATGAGGAGATTGATGTTTTGTGGGTGCCTAGTAGAAGAGAGCAAGAGGAGGGTAGTTCAGATGGAGAGACGGAGAGTCAGAGAGGCAGTAGGAGAATAAGACTTAGAAGAAGCAGGGAGGACAGCCCGCAGGGATCAGCAGGGCAACAACATGTATCGGCACCTGTGTTCAGCCGGCCAACGCACCCGCCATTGCCGCCAATACCGCCAACTCCGCCAACTTCTACTGTTACCGCCAGATCGCACACTTCCAAAAAGTCAGCAGTGTGGGATTTTTTTAATGTGTGTGCCTCTGACAAAAGCATTGTAATTTGCAATGAGTGCAGTCAGAAACTGAGCCTTGGTAAGCCCAACAGCCACATAGGTACAACTTCTATGCGAAGGCACATGAGCGGCAAGCACAAAGCACTTTGGGAGCAACACCTCAAAGGCAACAGGCAAACTAAAAGCCACACTCCTTCTGGTCCAGCATCTTACTGCTCTACCTCTGCTCTCCTTGACCCGTCTGAACCACCCTCCACTCCGCCTTCCACCTTGACCACCTGTTCCCATTCCCAGTCATCTGCCACCAGCCAAGTTTCTGTGAAGGCCATGTTTGAGCGTAAGAAGCCAATGTCTGACTGTCACCCCCTTGCCCGGCGTCTGACAGCTGGCTTGTCTGCACTCTTAGCCCGCCAGCTTTTACCATACCAGCTGGTGGACTCTGAGGCCTTCCGCAAATTTGTAGCAATTGGGACACCGCAGTGGAAGGTACCCAGCCGCAATTTTTTTTCTAAAAAGGGAATACCACACCTGTACCAACATGTGCAGAGCCAAGTTACCGCATCTCTGTCACTTAGTGTTGGGCCAAAGGTCCATATGACTACTGACGCATGGTCCTCCAAGCATGGTCAGGGCAGGTATGTCACCTACACTGCCCACTGGGTGAACTTGGTAATGGCTGGGAAGCAGGGAATGGGTAGCTCAACAACAACAGTGGAGTTGGTGTCACCGCCACGGATTGCACGCGGTTCTGCCACCACCTCTACTCCTCCATCGCTCTCTACCTCGTCTTCTTCTTCTTCTTACTCTGCTGCTGGGTCCTCCTTCTCCTCCTCCACACCTGTGCACCCCCAGCTCCCCCTAGGCTATTCGACGTGCCAGGTACGCCGTTGTCACGCTGTCTTGGGGATGACGTGCCTGGAAAGCAAAAACCATACCGGATCTGTACTCCTGTCATCTCTGCAGTCACAGGCCGATCGGTGGCTGACCCCACACCAACTGCAGATCGGAAAAGTGGTGTGTGACAATGGAAGCAATCTGTTGGCAGCGTTGAGACTAGGCAATTTAACACATGTGCCCTGCATGGCACATGTGTTAAATTTAATAGTCCAACGTTTTGTCTCCAAGTACCCAGGATTCCAGGACGTTCTCACCCAGTCCAGAAAGGTGTCGGCCCATTTCAGACGTTCCTACACAGCCATGGCACGCCTTGCTGACATTCAGCAGCGCTACAACATGCCAGTCAGGCGTTTGATTTCTGACAGCCAGACTCGCTGGAATTCAACGCTCCTTATGTTGGAACGTCTGCTGCAACAACAAAGGGCCGTCAACGAGTACCTTTTTGAACTGGGTGGTAGGACTGGATCTGCACAGCTGGGGATTTTTTTCCCCCGTTACTGGGTGCTTATGCGCGATGCCTGCAGGCTCATGCGACCTTTTGAAGAGGTGACAAATATGGTCAGTCGCACCGAAGGCACCATCAGCGACCTAATACCCTTCGCTTTCTTCCTGGAGCGTGCCGTGCGACGAGTGACAGATGAGGCTGTAGACCAGCGTGACGAGGAGCTGGAAGCGCACGATTTCTGGTCGGAATCACCAGAACGAACCCAGGCACCTGCTGCAACGCAGGGAGAGGTGCCAGAAGTGGAGTCAGAGGAGGAAGGTGGCTTTGTGGAGGAGGAGGAGGAGGACCAACAGGAGCAGGCTTCCCAGGGGGCTAGTGGTGACCTTTTGGGGACCCCTGGTCTTGTACGTGGCTGGGGGGAGGAGACCGTGGATGATGCAGTCCTTGATAATGAGGAAGCGGAGATGGATAGCTCTGCATCCAACCTTGTGAGAATGGGGTCTTTCATGCTGTCATGCCTGTTGAAGGACCCCCGTATCAAGAGGCTTAAGGAGAAGGACCTGTACTGGGTCGCAACGCTACTAGACCCTCGGTACAAGCATAAAGTGTCAGAAATGTTACCAACATACCACAAGTCCGAAAAGATGCGGCATTTACAAACCAGCCTGCAAAACATGTTGTACAATGCTTTTAAGGGTGATGTCACTTCAGGAACTCATCAACATTCCAGGGGCAGAGGTGCCAGTAATCCTGCCACGAGCACACCTGCAAGGACAAAGCCCTTTGGCCAGTCTGTAACGTCAGACATGCAAATGTTTTTCTGTCCAAGGCAGCGCCACAACCCTTCTGGATCCACCCTCAAAGAACGCCTCGACCGGCAGGTAGCGGACTACCTGGCATTAACTGCAGATATCGACACTCTGAGGAGCGATGAACCCCTGGACTACTGGGTGCGCAGGCTTGATCTGTGGCCAGAGCTGTCACAATTTGCCATGAACCTCTTGTCTTGCCCAGCCTCAAGTGTGCTCTCAGAAAGGACCTTCAGTGCAGCAGGAGGGATTGTAACTGAGAAGAGAACTCGCCTAGGTCACAAAAGTGTCGATTACCTGACCTTTATTAAAATGAATGAGGGGTGGATCTCGGAGGGTTACTGCACGCCGGAAGACTTGTTCTGACTTCTATGCAGCTGTCCTTCTCTTCAAGCCTCATGACTCCACACACAGCTGTCCTTTAGCGTCCTCCTCCTCCCTCCGCCACCGTTACAAACTAGGGTGCAAACCCTACTGGTTTAATTTTTTCTGGCCTCTGTGCTTCAGTGGCTGCAACCAAAAAAACTGGGCAAACAATGTCTACAAGGTCAACGTATGGCAAAAAATGACTATTTTCAGCATTTATATGGCATATTTTTTCTGGCAACTGTGCTTCAGTGGCTGCGTCCAAAAAAATGCATATTTTCTGCATTTATATGGCATAATTTTTCTGGCAACTGTGCTTCAGTGGCTGCGACCAAAAAAATGCATATTTTCTGCATTTATATGGCATAATTTTTCTGGCCTCTGTGCTTCAGTGGCTGCAACCAAAAAAATTTATATTTTCAGCATTTATATGGCATAATTATTCTGGCAACTGTGCTTCAGTGGCTGCGACCAAAAAAATGCATATTTTCTGCATTTATATGGCATAATTTTTCTGGCCTCTGTGCTTCAGTGGCTGCAACCAAAAAAATTTATATTTTCAGCATTTATATGGCATAATTTTTCTGGCAACTGTGCTTCAGTGGCTGCGTCCAAAAAAACTGGGCAAACAATGTCTACAAGGTCAACGTATGGCGAAAAATTACTATTTTCAGCATTTATATGGCATATTTTTTCTGGCAACTGTGCTTCAGTGGCTGCGTCCAAAAAAACTGGGCAAACAATGCCTACAAGGTCAACGTATGGCAGTTGTTTAAAGAGAACAGTAGATTACTAGCCAGCAAAGCTACCTAAGCTAAAATGTCCCTCAAATCCCTGCAGACTTCTGTCCCTCCAATACAGAGCAGTATCAAGCAGATTACTAGCCAGCAAGCTTACTATCATCTGTCCCTGAAATCACTAACAGCTCTCCCCCTACACTATCTCTTCCAAGCACACACAGGCAGATTTTTCAGATACATTTTTGCCCTTGATCCCCCTCTGGCATGCCACTGTCCAGGTCGTTGCACCCTTTAAACAACTTTAAAATCATTTTTCTGGCCAGAAATGTCTTTTCTAGATGTTAAAGTTCGCCTTCCCATTGAAGTCTATGGGGTTCGCGAACCGTTCGCGAACCGCTCGCATTTTTGCGCAAGTTCGCGAATATGTTCGCGAACTTTTTTTCCGACGTTCGCTACATCCCTAGTCTGTTAATATTGGAGATATATTTCCCATAGCAACCAATGAGAAATTAGATTTGAACGGTCATTTCCAAATTGGAAAGCAAAGCATAGCTTCAGTGAATTTATGAAAATTGTATTGGTATAGCAAAAGGCTGTCTGGAGTGAGTTGTGTTCTAAGTAGCACTATTACATTATTTCATGTTTTATTGCCAAAAGCACACCAATTTTACATGTAAAAAACTGTATTTGCCTGAATTTAGTACTATACTATAACCAAAATGACACATTGTTTTCCTGCAAAAGATGGAATAATGCAGTGACAGGCTAATGGAAGAAATTGACACATGTTTTGATTGGGTAAAGATTAAAAGTAACAATAAAATGAACTCTACATCAGCCCCAAGCCACAGAAATAGTATCTCATTATACAATATAGCTATTGCTAAGGATTCAATACATCATTCCCAGCTCAATCCCAAAGAACAAACTGACCAATTCATGGAGCCTTAGAACAGCTCATAGTCTACTTGTAGTTTTGTTAATTAATACATTTACAGATGAAACAGTTTCTGCTAACTAAAATACCTCAGTATTTGCAGCTTCTACTAAATGCTAATTTCAAGGGATAGAAATGATGTTTGATTCAAAACACTGTACTTCCTACCATTCTGGATGCTATAATAAGAGGTCTGAATATTTAGTATCCCATGCGGACCTTGCTTTCAACCAATAATAAATATACCATGGTACTGTTTGGAACAAATTTACAGATTTACAGATCAATTGTGAAAATATCTTGAACATTGCTTCAAGATATTCCCGGGGAGGTAACAATGGCGTTGAATTAAATGCAGCTATACATGATTTTGTCTGGCGGAGGTCAAATTCATTATAAATCGATTGATAACCTTTTCCAGCCTGGTAATCATCAGTAACATCCTCAGTAATCTCTTTTGAATGAGCCAAGACACATTTTTGTAATAACCAGCACACAACTTCCTTCTATGCATCTATTTAACCAGAATGCAGGTCCAAATTAAAAGCAAACTAACTTAGAGAGATGCAAAGATGGAAGTCGTGTTTTGACTATGAAATTAGACATCCGCTTAATATATTGGTTAAGTATATTGAAAACATTTTTCATTTTGCACACCCTATTAAACTACTTTTTACCCAGTGTTAAGGGGAAAACACCATTTTCTCTGAGAAAAAAAACCTAAATCTTTTCATGAGTCCGGTGGTGTTAAAAGTCAGAATCATAAAGTCTGCCAGCATAGACCTTCTGAGATCATGTAAATGTCAATGGCAGACTTCCCGAAGATATCCTGATTTGCACTGGGTTTCTGAAAAAATTGAGGTATTCGGGCTTCAAATCCGAAAAATTTGCGTTATTCGGGCTTTAAATTCTAAAAGGCTGCTGTATTCAGGCGTCAAATCTAAAAAAAAAAACGGACTCTGATTTTTTTTTACAATCTTATTGAGACTTTTCCTGCAGAAGAATTTTTTGGGAATATTTCGTAATAAATAGGGGGGAAGTCAGTGCGGATTTGGTCGGAGCGGCTTTCCAACTATAGTGAGATACATTCAGATTTTGATAAATACTCCCCTAAATGCTTGATTTAAATCATTTATATATAAGAAATAAAAATCTCATATATTAATCTGATAATAGCATTCTGTCATGCATGCTTGTTATTATTTTACATAATGATAAAAATGTATAACTGAGACAGAATATACATATACAAAGACTATATATATATATATTTAGATAGATGATAAATAGATAGATAATAATAATGCTGCATTTTCATAAAATTTTTGTCCTGATGAGTTTATTGAAAGATAACTTTGTTGGCTTGTTCATTGGATTCAAAACCAGTTCCAGATTTGTCTTGAAATTGTCATCTCTTCATGTTGAATCAAATTTTCTTTTCTAGCCCAGAGCCATTGTTTTGACTTAAAGTGAAATTGTCAGAGTCTAAAATATCAAGCATCTGTAATCACTGGGGGGCTATATTTTCATGCGGAAAATCTTAAATTGACCTAATTTAGGAGCTGGTTTCTATGTAAAAAAATGTAGTCGTTTTCGACCCCGCTTAAGCAATGTACAACGTGTTCTACTAAATATTTTATTCTAGCCACCTCAGTCAGTATAATAAACTTTCATATTACCAGTTTTTGAAAGAAGTGATCAGGCTTTGTAAATATTTCGGTTTTACCAGTGTTTAGCATGCCTTTCTATGTTTCTACTTTATGACACTGATGCTCTTGTCCTTTGCTCATCTATTGGTATGCTGAATATGTTCCCCATGTGTTTGCTGTGTTTCTATTGACATATAGCGATTTATGTTATCAACTGAACTGACACCTTTGCTCTGCTGATAAAAGCATCTCATTTTTTATGTGCCTGTATGTTTTACATTCATTGTCTTTTTAATTCTTAACATTTACCATGTGATGGATAGCATAGTAAATGGGGCTGGA
Source organism: Xenopus laevis (assembly GCF_017654675.1). NCBI lineage: Eukaryota > Metazoa > Chordata > Amphibia > Anura > Pipidae > Xenopus > Xenopus laevis. The sequence continues at coordinate 67,905,562 of NC_054378.1, read as the reverse complement.
AAATAGCAAGGACATAAAGCACACACTTGTAATTTTAAAATAATAATATAGGTCATAATATAAACTTTGGTATGAGAATATATACAAATTTGAAAGTCACAAGCTTGGAATATTAGACGGCACTTCTGTAAAAGGCTTTATTGTAGCAGGCTGCTGGTAAAACACCTAACGTGTTTCAGGATTATCTCCCTTAGTCATAGGCTTCATGAAGCCTATGACTAAGGGAGATAATCCCGAAAAACGTTATACAGTGGGGACACTGAGGACTGAGCACCTGGGTAAAGCAATTATGGGGAGCTAGAGTGGTCTTTTACGGTTGGTGTCTTACTGTAAGCGATAAGAATTTAAAAGCCTACTGAAGTTTAAAAAGGCAAGAGTAAAACTGCGTACCATGGTAATTAGGTACTTTTTGCATGCCCTATTAATAAGGCATAAAAATGACAGTTAATATTTAGAGATGACCAAAGGAGGGTTTGATAATGTGCTCTGAAGGCCTATAAATGCACATGATACTCAGACTTGTGACATGATATTTCACTGGTGAAGTATACTGTATATTTGTTCCTGTGTATAATACAGTTTATTGTGCAAATATGATATACAAGTTACACAGTTTCTAAGAAAGCATTGTAAAATTACCTTATCAATATTATATAAATCACTGTAGCTAATCATATTTTATACCTTTGCATTCATATTTAATTACATTGGGAATGTTGCCTGATGTGACCTTGCTGGTAGTGAATCAATAGCATTAAAACATTCATTATCTATAGTGCTCCTATTTATTATACTCTTAATAAGGGCTTGGCAAATATTTTTTTTCTTAATATTTCTGAGTACTTGTTGGCACAATAACCAGAATCAATCATAACTTTTGAGGTATTTGGTGTGATTAAAGGGGATGTCTACTCAAACCTGTTGTACTGTATATATATATAGATAGATAGATAGATAGATAGATAGATATAGATACATACATATATATCCACATAGTATCCACAAACGTACATATTGTGCAAAAATTGGTCCATAAGCAGAAGGTTTTGAGCCCTCTCCTCTATCAAGTTCCTTAAAGTCAAGCTAAAAACAACAACAATTCTGATAAAATAAAAGGGATTCGGGATTATGCCTTATGGACATGGGCAGTACCATGAAGACAAGATGTAGGATGTCACTATCGGGATAATAGACTTCCCCATGTACTAGAAATTACCAGAAAATGAGCGCAACTAACAGAGCATTACAGCTTCATGGTAACCTTAATTCTCACTAGTGCCATGGACAACTAAAATCCTCCTCCATGGGTACTGGGCAAAGCACAAATGACCTTTTGGTGGCATCCCTCATGCCAGAACTCTTTGATTCTCCCAAAATGCACTGTAAAAATCACAGAACATTTGGAACTATAGTTTATATGAAAAGATAAAGCAAGAATCTAATGACTAGAGGTAATATGATAGAAAGAAATATACCACAAAAAGCATTTTCTTTATAGCAACGAAGGTTTTATAAAACAAATGTCACTTAGACAAAGATAGTTAAATGAAATAAGTCACAAACTATTGTAAACTGTATGAGGCAGGCATCTCTTTACCTCCTGTTCTAACATGCAGCACTTCATCTGTGTAACTTTGTATATTAATATTTCATTATTTTTTATATTAATGTTATGATTTTATTTATTTTTATTTTATATGTATTTATCGTAATGTTTGTCCTTTGACTGTAATTTTCCTGTAGTGTAGAAATATACAATGCTGCATATAAATAGATACATATGTATATATAGATACATACATACTCAATAAATGATGTAAGCAAAACATAAAGAGAGCTACTATTAATATAAAAAGGCACAAGTCAAAATTCAGACCTTTGGAGCTATGCGAGTCTAATAAAATGGAAATAAAAAAATGTTATTGCCTGAAACAGAATTTATTGCCCATAGGGGGAATCAAAGAAGATCAATGAATCACAGGGATGAACATGTTACATCGCTTTCATATCTTTTATGTTCTAGTCTATATCAATAAGCTCTTTGTATTTATGATCTGTGTACTTACTTAATCCACAGTGATCAACCTAAACAAATCAGGGTTGTCTTTTAATAGTGTTTTCAATACACATGCAGTTAGTTTGCCAAAAATATAATCTATAAAGGCTGGAGTGACTGGATGAACATAATAGCCAGAACACTACTTCCTGCTTTGTGGCTCTCTTTGTTTCCACTGATTGGTTACCAGGCAGTAACCAATCAGTGACTTGAGGGGGGGGGGGGCGCATGAATCATAACTGTTTTCTTTTGAATCTAACCTGCATGCTGACTGGTTATATGTCCCATGTGGACCCCCCTTAAAGTCACGGACTAACCAAGGGTTAAGAGAGCTAAATAGCAGGGAGTTGGGTTCTGTTATGTTAGACATCTATTTACTATTTTTTTCCTGAATTAAATTTTTCTCTAAGAATATGAGTTTTTTTTTATTTCTGTAAAATATCTAAAAATTCTAAAGTGTAAAAACCACAAAATTGATCCTATTGGGCCATTTTTTAGCCATTTGGACTTTTACAGGTTTTCAGATTTATTTTTACTAGTAAATCTGGAGTAAATCATTTAAATTGTTAAACCTGAAAAGATGGCTAATGTTTTAATGAGTGGTAACTCTGTGAAGTTAGTAATTATATTACAAATAAAAAAATGTACAATGTTATTGCAGATGCACTACACACATCATAAAGGCAGGAAAGTAATAAAACAGGGTTGGCCTGTTGATCTACATTTTTAAAAAGTTGGTACACCAGAGCCTTCAGGACATGTGTTTTCATTTCCTAATTGGGATCCACAGCACCAAAGAAACAAAATGTTCTTCTTTATAGTACAGTTCAAGGGCAACAGGTCTTCTATGTTATAATATCCCTGAATTATTTATTATTTCTTTGTGAGAAATGTGCACCTATGAAATCTAATGACTTCAAATAAAAGTGTAACTTGCTGTAGAAAACAAAGCCATTATATAAGGGTTACAGTTGGTAATAAGGATGTCACTTAAACACTACGGGACAGATTAACTCGAATTATAGAATTTTTTTTGGTCAAAACTCACAAATTCGAATTTAAAAGCACCAACTCAAATTCGAATGTGAGATTTATCACACCTTCGAATATTTGCCACCTAAAAGACTGTTCGATTGAATTTTAGACGTTCAAATTTTTTCAATTCGTATTGTGAATAAAATCGAATTTCTTATTTTTTTTTTAAAAAAATTACATTACTCTAAAATTCAACCTTTGATGAATAACCCCCTACAAGTCACATTTTCCATGACCATATAAAGGCAAGAGGCCAAGGTGACTTCTAATATCCTTATTTTTTATAACAGGGGGGGGTATATTATTCATTATAATCCATATGTTTCAGTGAATCATATGACAAAAAAGAAGACAATAAATGTCCTCTGACCAAGGGTCATACCGCTCATCGCTAGCACAGCATTTGTGTAAATAGAAAAAACTGGCTCACTTTGGGTGTCAGATAGCAATAAGCAAAACTATTCTTTGAATTTTACTTGGGTACTAAGTGTAGAATATTAACCAAAATGTAAGATGTAAAGTGTCATCGGAGAGTTAATTGCTCTTTCAACAGTCCTTGCACTTTTGCCCTCTTTTGGCAGCATAGAAACCAGATAAGAACATTTTGAAGGTTTGATCTCTGAGATGGAATTTTAAATAAGCAAAAGATGTTTCACTTTAAAGTCCAGAAGGAATTAAAGAAAAAAAAAACCAGACTGCTGTGAAAAGCAGAAAATGAGTGTAAAAACGTCCAGTCATGAATTCCTGCACTTTCAAAGAAGGATAAGCATTTTAGTTTTGCTACTCTTCAGCCCTCTCTACTCAAGTCCAACTTGAAGTGGAACAGACCAGTGTCTGTTAGGGACACTAAAACAAATCTTAACACTAGGTGGTGCTTCAGGCTATTGAAATGATACCAGAAGATACATGAAAATGTTCTTGAACCAGATTTCTCCCTCATACATCTACTTTGTATTTTTATCACATCTGTCTCATCCTCTGGTAGAAAGAGAAAAGTTGCATCACACAATAAAGCAGCAAGGGCTTGCCCTGCTAGTACTACCTCTGTGTGCCAGTGACTTGCTTTGTCAAGCTCTGGTAGTACATAGGCATACACTGGTTGTTGTTTCCAGCTTTCCTGACTCATTGCTCGCAAGCGATCTCCTGGCCTGTTCAATATCCAGTCTGACTCATCCAGATACTTATCAGGCAAGGAAGAGAATCTGCTTAGCTGGACTGGTCATATACACAGGCTGCACTGAACTGGTTCCCTGCATGATTTAGTATTTGGCTTTTGTATGTACAGTATTTTCAGATTAACCTGGTTTTTGTTCACCATGTGGCTGGCCAAGTCCCCTGTCAGTTCCTACTGAAAGGTTCAGGGTCAGAAAATGATATTTATAGATTATATCTGTGGCACCTGTGAGGTGCCCTGTTGTAAAGATAAGAATCTTATGGGGGAATGTAATATGTGCGGTTAGCGCAAAAAAAGTTTGCAAAGACATTGTTGACCGGTTACAGACCTTAGTTACTTCTCATTTCTACTAATCCATATGTCTTATGTACAGTACATAGGCTTTTTGTAATACATGTACAGCTTTCTAATACATGTTAAATCAAGCATTTACCCTTGAAATATTTTACAGCATAGTCTAGTACTTTATCTGATCTGAAATAAAAATGGCCAAACATATTTTAAAATTTACTTAAAGTGGTGGTTCAGATATTTCAGATGAAAGTGGTCACCCCTTTTCAGTTCTCCTAAACGCACCTTTCGTCACACATAGTTTGGGCACCACTCTGCCTGGTTAAAATGCTGATGTGCATTATTCCTGTACATCTTCAGTCATGTATATTTCTATTCACTGGACTCAGGGACAGACTGAGATGGTAGGACACCGGGAAAAACCAAAATCCAGTGTTCCTGTTCTGACCTCCCCCTTGCAGCAAAAAAATCAGGTGTGCACCCGTATGTGCCGCAGAGGGTGGAAGGAGGGTTGCGGCTGGGGCTGAGGGGGGTCCTGAGACAGCAACCCTGGTGGGCCTCGAGCCCCCCAGTCCAACCCTGACTGGACTGCATCAACACTTCAAGCAGGCAGTGCCGAAACTATGTGTGAAGAAAGATGCGTTTAAGAGGGCTGAGAAGGTGTTGGCGATACCCTGTTTCAAAAAGGTATTTTAAAAGTCCTATCGCAGTGTACCGGACATCTCCTTAACCATTTATATCTGGCAATGCATACATGAAATGCTTATTTAATTGAGACAAGGGGAATAATAATTTTTATTATGAAGGTGAACCACCCCTTTTAAGTTGCAAGTTGCAACCCCCACTAATCAGAAAGGGACAAAAAAATGTAGCATGAATTCTTTAAACTATAGTTACGATTGCATGCCTGTTTATTATTATTAGAAAAAAAGAATAAAATAAATTGCTAAACAAACAGTCCACGTAAAGTGCAACACTCACAATATAATTATGTCAGGGAGATAACTTCTGTGATGTTTTGGGCCACTTTATACAGTATATATGACATCTGGGGATAAAGACTTTCCTCACTGTGACTCAGGACCATTTAATTAGTGCATATTGCTTTGTTTCACCTATAATTCATTTTCATAATTCAAGTAGTGATGAGAAAGTGAAACCCAGGACAGTACATGCCGGCAAAGGGTGCATGACAGGGGCGGGACAAAGCTGCCTGGCAGGGGATTAGCAATGGGTTTAGTGACGTAGTTGGGGGGTGGAGTTGTAAAGGGATGTATAGCACTAACTGCTAAGGAGGGCATCCATTTTGGAAGAAGAAAAGGAGTCCCACCCTCCCTCCCTTGTATTACCCTTTGTGCTAGTTGTCACAATTGTGGCCTGGGTTAGTGGGGCACAGGATAAGTTGATGTGGAATGGTGAGTATTGGGCTGACTAACCAAGAGGTGATGAGAGGGAATAGCCCATTGTCACAGCCGGGCGGCAGGTCCTTGGCAATGGGGAGAGTTAATTAAGTGGAGTTTTTACCAAGTCCCAAGTTGGTTAATGGAACTTGGTTGGTGGTGTTCCTCTCTAAGAGCGGTGGTCTCTGGGAGGGTATGTTGTATTGGTGGTAGCATGCAGTCCTGCGTACCCATCATGCTAGAAGGCACAAGGGGTTGGTGGCTTAACGACAGGGCCGGGCTACGCCGCACAGGCACCCAAGGCAAGCCATCGGACGCGGCACCGGCTGAGCCCAAGTGCGCATGCGCAAGGTGCCGCTTGCATGCGCATGCGCAATAAAAGCTGCAGTTTTTACTTCTTTTGCGCTTCTGCGCATGCCGAGAGATGCAGGAGCGCGCATGCGCAGGAGCACAAGAAGCCATAAAAACTTCAAAGAGTCGGGCACCGGACTGGGGGTAGGCGACAGAGGAGGTGCGTGCCTGGCGCCCCCCCGGCTTTGCGCCCTAGGCACATGCCTACTCTGCCTACCCCTAGTTCCGGCCCTGCTTAACGATTGCATGCACCTAATTGGGTCCATTGCCAGGGGCCTTGCAGAGGATTAAAAAGTTAATGGTATATCACTGTTCATATTTTTATGTTTATAATGTTGTTAATATAACTGTTATTGATATATGTGTTATCTATTGTTAAATAATCTGTTGTGCAATAAAGCTGTGGACAAAAAGACTCCAACAAATAAAATGTATGGTGAGCGAGTTGGTTATTCCTAGGCCAGTTTGGGGGAAAAAGGCAGGTATTTGTCCCTGCCCATGTCAAGACTTTGCTATGTTGTCTGACAAAATTTCCAAATCCCCAGAATGCCAGTGTGATGGTATAGTGGTTTGAGTTTTAAGGGTTTTAAGTGCATTTAGTAAATTGACCACTAAAATCACCAAATACACTGTACATATAAGAAGCTAGATATTAGTAGTAGGATATAGAATTATGATCTGGTCTGGACCTTAACCTAATTACCCAAAATAATGTACATAAAACCCAAACATTTCCTTTTATTCATACATGCAAAAAAAAAAAACCTTACTCTGAAGAGCTCTTACTCTAAAGTACCGTGGTAGTGAAATGTGCACAGCAAAAATGTTAAGCATTACACCATCATGTTAGATGATGCTTTAGCAGTGTGACATAATATTAATGCCTGTGTTTTTTCCAGCTTTTTTTTCTTCAGTGAAACAAAACATATGGTGAAGCAACAGATTTTACTGAAAATCCATAGCAGGCAAAAAAAAGCAATCATCGCTATCTGCAAGTACTGTACTTCAGGATTTAGGGTTTTTTAAGATTTAGTCACTGCCTGGTATCCAATCAGTGGAAACCAAGAGAGATGGAAGGCAGGAAGTAGTGTTCTGGTTATTATGTTAGACATCCAGTCACTCCAGCCTTTATACATTACATTTTTACACTAACTATATTGAAAACATTATTTATTTTGTACAGCCTGTTAACCCTGTTTTTATTTTTATACTGAGCAAGTCCTTTAATAGGTCTAAACATCTATAGTATAAAAATAAGCTTGTTAAATGAAGTTCATTTGTTGAACATGTTTGCTATAATAATAGCAATAATAGCAAACTATTCTAACTATTCAAACTATACTACAAAACAGCTGGTAAATAGCTTCCAGAAGTGTTGATTTAGGGGCCGATTCACCAAGGGTCGAATATCGAGTGCTAATTAACCCTCGATATTCGACTGGGCATTAAAATCCTTCGACTTCTAAATATCGAAGTCGAAGGATTTTAACGCAAATAGTTCAATCATTCGATCGAAGGAATAATCCTTCGATCTAACGATTAAATCCTTCGAATCGAACGATTCGAAGGATTTTAATCCAACGATCGAAGGATTATCCTTCGACCAAAAAAACTTAGGCAAGACTATGGGAACCTTCCTAACATTGAGTTCGGTAGGTTTTTAGATGGCGAACTAGGGGGTCGAAGTTTTTTCTTAAAGAGACAGTACTTCGACTATCGAATGGTCGAATAGTCGAACGATTTTTAGTTCGAATCCTTCGATTCGAAGTCGTAGTCGAAGGTCGAAGTAGCCCATTCGATGGTCGAAGTAGCCCAAAAAACACTTCGAAATGAGAAGTTTTTTTACTTCGAATCCTTCACTCGAAGTTAGTGAATCGGCCCCTTAATGTATTATAAGCCACCGGGGTAGAAAACAAATCTTAACAAGTCCCTTTTTTTTTTTTTTTTTTTTTTTAGCATGGGAACCCAATAATTCATAAGATTACTTAAGTCATTTTTCATTAACTGATGTGCAGCAGTTAACCCCAACACATGTATAGTATTCTAGATATTGCATTATTATTATTATTATTATTATTATTATTAATAATAATATGGATTTAAGTTACTTTGCTAACATTCAGTTAAACACCACTGTATACTTCAGTCCTCTACAATATATTTCACTTTTGGGGATAGCGACTCTGAAGGTGTGGCTGTAGATTTTACAAGCTTTTAAGAATAGGTACATTGTAAGCTTTTGGAATATTAGTACCTCCTTTCAAAAGTAGCATCTTAAATCAAAATCCAGCCACATATGTATTTTTCAAGTGTCCAATAAAGGTTTCAGCTTTTTTTGTTCATTCCTATTGGTCTCTTAGAGAATATTCCCTCTTATAACAAAATAGTCATATAATTCTGTATGGCAGTAAGTTCCATGTACAATATGGGATACGCTTGGTGCCTATGAAAAAACTCGAGTATCTTCACATTAACAGATTAATATTCTTTTAAAATGTTCCATAATGCTCTGTAATCAAGAGGGATAATAATGTAGAGTATTTATGGCCATCATCATCCTTTTGGGGCTTCTCGGGCTCTGTTTTTGCAACACAGATTTGTCCAATGGCATATTCAGTAATACAGATTTAATGAACCAAAGAGAGATAGTTTATATAGCAATAATGAGATGCAATTCTATTTTTTCTATTTAATATCTGCTGCAATGATATGATGATGCCTATTTATGAATAAGCCTGTTCCCCTCCTAACAAGTTTCAGGAGTCATTTCTGCAAAACTGATGAAAGATGAAAGTCTGCTAAAGCTGGAAGTCTGCTTGAAATAAAAGTATTTGTGCAATTATTCTTTTAGTTTGTAAGTTCATAAACAAAAAGGGAAAACGATTGCAAATGAAATGAAACATGGAATGGCACTATGTGCACTGCCATCTATATTTTACTATGTAATTAGCATCTTTGCTACATAAAAATTTTCTGGGTGTTCAGATGGAAAGGATGCTTTGTAATGGGCTCACTGAATGTACTGCACAGGCAAGCTGTCAGCATTTTGACTAATAGTATACCCTTGCCCAGTTATAAGGCCATCACTGTAATAGCCCTTACACTTTTACTGAATGTCTAGAACTAGAACTGGATAAATACCACAACCATCCACCTACGCAGTCAGAGAATTCATTTACAGCAACATCTCCAGAGAAGGCAAACACGTCTAATTAGAGGGTTCACAAACATGGTTTCTGTGTTAGATATACTGTAGCTATTTCAATCAATATCATTCCATTCAAACAGAAGATAACTGACTGCCTGTAAACCAGATCAGACTGCTTCTACTAGATATGAATGTCAGCAGGGATATGAAAAAGTACAGCATAGCACTGTATTTCTGTCACATGAAAATAAATCTTTTACTTGAAAATATATTCTGCGGGGAATTGCAAAAAAGAAAACTCCTGGTGCAGAATATCCAGATATGTATATGCTCAGTAAAAATGACATACATATCTGGATATTCTGCACCAGGAGTTTTCTTGTTTGTGCTTCTCCACAGAATATATTTTAAAGCCTATGGGGCAGATTCACTAAAGGGCAAAGTGGCCGCTGTTAGCGACAATGCATTTAGTAATGTCTAGATATAGAGCTGTGAACTTTCCAAATGTAAAAGCCCCGGAATTGTGTGGCTCGCGCCTCCAAAAAATTTGTGTTACATTGTGCGCATGTGCAAAACCTCACCTGATGCCAAATCGGAGGAGTTGACAACTCTGTAGATATTGTATGCAATGTAGAAGATAATACAACTCTTTATGAATGCAAGAACAAAGTGCAAAAACAGAGGCAAATTGCCATGTCTTTACCCACACTGCAGAATTTTATTCTTAGAATTCTGGTGTAATTTCCCACTGTTGGGGTGTGCATTGTTAAATCAGGTATTCAAGCTGTTGATGTCTAGTAATTCACTAGGTCCATTTGCATATGGAATCTTGTATGTAACACCTTTTTTAGGCAGGTGTTCACTCCAGGGCTGTCTTGCATCTGCTTGTACTTTACTTTTCACCTTGCATGCAATCAACTGGAGCAGGTTAAATCAGTGCATGTATATGATAATGGGTTATTGCCACACACTGAGGTTATAGAAGGTAAAAATAAAGGAATTTATTAGCACAAACCATACCACATTAAATGCAATATTTGGGCCCTCCTGGTTTAAGGGAAGGGGATATAGAAGGGAGAGAAATTTGGTGCAATATGTTAAATGTTTTAGTGGCAATGTACACATATAGTAGTTTATGTCCAGTCAATAAAGTGTAGTCACCATTATTCGTTTAAAAATATATAGGGGCACATGCACACATGTACACATGTGCAATATCAGTCCCTGCAATCTCCCTGCAGTCAACTGTTCGTAAAACCACTTTCATAGAAGGTACTTGCATCTAAATGGTTCTATTTAGTTGCCCTCAGTGCCACTCAGGCCTTCCAGCCTTCCATTCGGAATTAAGTGCTGCTGTGATTATTGATGAAGTAGAAACCTGGAGCTACCACCACTTCCAGATTCGGAGGTAGTTCTAGGGATCCCTTTGTGCCCAGCATCAAAAGGTTCAGCACACTTGTGCCTAAAGAATCAAGCACAAATGTAATTTGCAAGATAAACTCGGGAAAGGAGGTCAGCTGGACTATTGTGCAATTGTGTCCAAGTCACAGTTAATTTGTCATGCCAGTTGTGCTATAACGGTCAAACAGCAGGCACACAGGTTACCTCTGTTTGACTGCTACGGTTTAGTTACCTGCACACTATCCTCTTCCCATACCCCCTCTCCTCGTTCACACCATTTAAATCTTGTTGTCTGGCATATCTCTAGGTTTGACAAAGGAGGGCCTGAAATATTGCCTTTAATTGTGTGGTATTCAGCCAATAAATTCCACTTTTTTCACCGTCCATGTATCTTTGTCAATATCATTTTAATTTGCACATGATTCTGCCCTTTAGCTGCACTTGATTTTACAGACAGACAAATAATGCTATAATTCCAAATGAGAAGTTGCAAACATGTTATTGTACTTGTTGCTGAACTACAATACTGCTTCAAGCGCTGTCAGAGCTGTAGTTCAGCATTTAGAAAGCTACAGGTTGGACATTCATATTATAGATACTGTAGATGAATACTTGTTTCCAAATTTATCTGACAGATATGGTCTAAGTGCAAACATAACAAGAAGAGAAATTCCCTTGTGTATTCAGCTGCTGTAGAGCTGCATTGTACCCATAAACTGCTACATGCAGATAATACATCTCTGTCTAGAATCTGTCAATTAGTATCTGTGCCATTCCTTTAGATGTAAACTGGCTCTTAATCCCAAATCAAGCTGACACACTTTCCTTCAGTAACTGATATATTAATAGAAAATGATAGCAATGGTAATGATGCAGAAAGAAATCCCATATAGAGGGCAGAAAGGGTGGGCATTTAAACAGAACGGAAAATGCAACTAGGGCGATGACAGCTTGTAATGCTGGACAAAACAGAAGGTCAGAAATAATAACTCAAACTTTTTCCTTTTATTTTCCCCAAAACATCAGAGCTAGTTTCAGTTGATTAGTGTCATTCTAATGTGTACTTACACCAGATTTTTCATCAAAGATTTTGATTCCTCCAAAGGAGACCGTTAAAAAGACCTTTTGTTTGTGTTCTCCTTTTGATCGTGCACCAGCAGCAATCCCCTGGTGAGAGAAAAAATAGAGAGAACACTTTGGAGATAACTCTTATTCTTTTTTTTAACTCTGGGAAACAACTGCACAGCCAACAGTTCAAATACAGAAAAAATAACGTAGCAACATTGTAATAAAGGTTTGGGATGTAGTATGTGGAATGCTTGGGACATGGTTTTTTTTTCCTATTAAGGGATATGTTATGTAAAGCACCATATAATAAGAATAGTTAAACAATAAAAGAACACCAAGAGGATTGTTATCCCATTTATATGAATTTATGCTAACGCTGCTATTAATTTTGATCCAGAGAGAATTTCCAAAGCATAGTCTTTATTGAGCACTTCTGTTTGAGGTCTGACTGTGTTCCGACTGTGTTGATGAGGCCTGTGCACCCTAAGTTGCAGTTTATACTTCTAACCTGACTCGGTTAAACAGGAAGCAAAAGCAATAACTCTGTATGTAGAGTTTTATTTAATATATATATATATATATATATATATATATATATATATATATATATATATATATATATATATACACACACACACATATATATACACACACATAGCTGCAAAAAACCGCACTCACAGGACTTGTTCAAAGTGTGCAAAAATAGAAAATCTTTATTTCGACGTTTCGGCTCTGAACTCAAGCCATCTTCAGGAAGTACACACACATATATATCTGAATACATTTATTTAAAGAAAAGTTAAACATCTTCCTGAGAGACTCTGTGCATTAATCTGGAGGGTGGGTGAGGGGTACAGGCTTTGCCTCACTGAAAACTGGATATGATGCATGATGGGTAATGCCACGTGCAGCTGTGCCCACAAAGTCACTTTTGTAGGATGGGGGTGCTGTTAGATCCCAAAATACTGCTCTGTTTGCATGATGTTTGTCATGGCACACATATGCAAGTATCTCTGTATCCAAACCCTTAATTTTTTTTTCTATAAAACCACATTTTGAAAGTGGATTTGCATGTTGGTCCCAGACTAAAGGCAATCTCACATATCCAGTATTGTCTGGATACAAATCATGCATTTTGATAGAACAACTTCCAGAAGTCAATGGTTGACATCAGTGAAGAGGACTCTTCAGTTGAGCAGACTGACGGTAATCCAGTAAAATAGCACTACAGCCTAAAGTGCCACCACAGGTAGAACCATGTGGAACATGTATAAATATGTATGATAACCATGGGGTATTTTAAGTGGCAGTTCTTCAGCCATCCTGTGAGTCTATATTGGCTGGTAACACTTTAATCAAAATAGAAATAGAAGTTGTCATTGCAACTTTCGCTTTTCAAAGGATAACTGGAATGTATGATATCTTTGAACTGATAAATGTCACTGCTGTTTTCCCAGACTTTGGAAGCTTCAACACTGATTGCCACTGAGCTTGGTGAATTAACAGCAGTAGATGTCATGTGCATTCAAAGAGAAAGTAACCTTAATGCCTTCCGCAAGCCTTCAATAAAAAGGCAGAAATTATTCAAATTGAACAGAAGCCCTTGTGTCTTACTGTTACATATAAAGGCTGTTATTCTTGCTTACAAGACACCAACATTAATCTGTGAGACTGCCTGGGTTTTGTCATCATTTACCAGTGCTCAGATAAACCTCTCAATTATTTTAGAAAGAATCAGGAATCTTCAAGACGTGGGAGTCAGTTTCCAACACATGTACGAGAGCATATTTTAGCAGCAGGTGCCCATGCGGCCTGTTGGTTAAGTGAAAATGAAGCAGATTTAAACTAATTCATAAAACAGCTATTTCCAAGTTGATAAAATAAACAACTGATCAAATATAGGTTATTACAAGGACATATAAGCATTCCTTGTGCAAAAAAAATGTTTAGATGTTTGGACAACAGTCCATCATAAGACACTTCAGTTTGCATATAGGAAATAAATATATAAATAGATCTGAATATACAATATAAAAAAACCTATAGGGTTATTTTTGGGATTAAATAAAAATATTTGTTATCTATTGAAACGGTATCAATAGCTGAAAGACAATTAAAACTGCAAAGAAAAAAAACAGCATGGGAATACAGCTACATTTCCTAACACATTTTTATTAACGCACCCATTTAACCCTTTGTAGTTATATATGAATATATAAGTATCATATATACAGTATATTTATATATTATGTGTTCGTACTGCAACACAGATTGCACTGGAAATCAACATTTCCATATTCTTAATAAAAATAGACTATTGAACTAAAGCGAAAGAAAGAAAAACAAACCTTGAGCTTCATCATTGAATCTTGGCATAGCTTGTCTCCTCTTGCAGCAGAAACTTCATCTATTCCAACAAGTTTTGCTTTATACCGAACACCGTCCCCTTTAAACCTCTTTATCAAAGTGGCTTCACTGCGGTCTTGACCTGAAAGGCAATTATTTAAATTGTTAGGGAATAATGACAACAAAAGTTAATGCAAGTTGACTTGATCTGTGAAACAAACAAGCTGTATTCTGGGAGTGTAGCCAGAGATGCTTTAGGCAACACAAAATAATCTGTGCTGCAATCAGAATATTGAAATAAACGCTTGGCTAATTGATATGGTATACTATAATACATATAGGAAATGTAAAAATATAGATATCAGAAGTTATAAAGTATTTTTTTTATTATATACAGGTGTGGGGCCACAAGGGAGGTTGTATTATACCTGACATAACAGGTTGTTTTTATTATCCTTATACATTTATAATGTAGTAAATATGCTTTCAGCATGTATTAGAATGTCCTAATCTTAGCCTTATTTTAGATTTTGAATTATTTATCTTCTTTCTATACTTCTTTCCAGCTTGCAATTTAATACGCTATCTAGTTGTTTTCGGGGGGGTGTCACTGAACCTAGCAACCAACCAAACTATTGTTGCATAGGGATGGCAGTACACACACGGCCTCATTGTATTCTAAATAATCTGCTGCTCCCTAATTTGCATGTCTGAATAACACACAAGTTAGGAGTTAGGTAGTGGGTATGAGAGGGAAGCCTACATGCCTCCCCCTCCTGTATACAATGCAGCAGAATGCTGTACTCTACTCTCAAAAATGGAGCACAGAGTCCTGCAGCAATTCAGGATGCAAGATGCACTTTGCCTATTGCCTTCCTTATAGTAAATGTCCCCTCTTATCAGAAAAAGTATTAATATATGTGTCCTCCTATACAAACATTCTAAACTAAATCCAGACCCTTGTTTAACCAAAGCTCATAAAATCTCTATAATACTCTATGGGGCACATTTACTAAGCTCGAGTGATGGATTCGAATGAAAAAAAAGGTCTGATTTCGAAGTATTCTTTTGGGTACTTCGACCATCGAATAGGCTACTACGATTCTCGACTTCGATTCAAACTAAAAATCGTTCGACTATTCGACCATTCGATAGTTGAAGTACTGTCTTTCGATTCGAAGGATTTTATCGTTCGATCAAAAATTTTTACTTTGATCGATCGATTGAAGGATTTGCGCTAAATCCCTCAAATTCGATTTTCGAATTCGAAGATTTTAACTTCGAGGGTTTATTAACCCTCGAAATTCGACCCTTGATAAATGTGCCTCCCCGTCATTTTATTAGGGCAATGGCACACAGGAAGTTTAGTAGAGCAGGTTTACAAAACATCTCTGGTTTCCTTCCCACTGACAGTAATGTGAATCACCAGTGGGAATACCTATGTGTGCTTATGTATCCCAAAGTTTCCACATGAGAAAAATTTGGAAATCAGAATCCCTTCTGCGAATTTTTCAGCAAGGCGAAATGGAACAGATTTGCTCATCTCTAAGTAATACTATTATTTGCCTGTGGACTGCTGATAGCCACAGGAGGCACTTTTGACAATTCCCCTTAACAAGGAGGCTTTAATAACAATATCTTGTTCTTGTCATCTATTTTGATCTTGTCATCTATTTAGACAGAGAAACTGCATTATTGAAAGATCCAAAACATTCATCCTGCAAATATGGCTGCTTCAGCATATACTTTCTATAGTGCCATTGAAGTCCCTTTTGGTAACCTACTGGGCCATAATGGAGATATTAATGCAGTCAACTTTTTAGGTTTCAGGGTGTTCTTTAAGTGCAATATCTTCAATGTTATGCCATAAGAATGCTCTTAGAACCTATATAAGAATTTTCTCATAACTATAAAATAGTATTTTTATGAAAGAATGTAATCTGCTTTTATTTGCACAAATGTTTCCCAGCTGTGTAACTCCATAATGAAGACGTGGCACAAATATTTTAAACTAAATACATATAAACATTACAAAACTAGAAAGAGAATGTTTTCCCTGGAATTATTAATAACACCATAGTGTCAATACATGTAAGATTCTTTTCTCTTCACATAATGCATGTAGCTATCTGACATCAATTTGACTGGCAATCACCTTTCACATAAGCCCAATATTAGCAAATTAATTTAATTTACATAACAGTACAGGGATCTTTTCTATCCAATGAATAGCATGCACAGAGATATAATCTCATTTTGCTAATTAAAGATAAATAGAACAAATTCTGTATACAGCCGTGCTGAGAACCAAATGGTGAATATATATCATATTTTATAATCACACTTTCAAAAGCCGAAGATATAATCATGTATTATATGTCTTAGCTAAACAGCGGCTACATTTAACTTAAAGACTTTAACAATCAGTTTTGTCTCCATTACTTCTGTTCAGAATATTAAGTGAAAACAAGAAATGAGAAACCAGCAGATGAGATGTATGCCGCTATCCTTCCTTTATAACATCTGGGAATATGAAAAGTCATTGTTTTCTGCAATGCATTGTTAAATTAAACAAATCTATTCATCCCTTTTATAGGAACAAATGATTATTAAAATGCATAGCATTTCAACTCCATAGAAAGACTAATGCTTTTATCATTCCCCTCTAAGCAAAGACTGTAGTACCGTGTTAGCCAGTAGCAAAAATAACAAATAAAAAAACAAACAAATACAAAAAGTATTGTAGAAGTGATACCTATATTGGCTAACAATAAAAATACATTGCAAGCTTTCGGAGCACCCAAGGTTTGGGTTCAGTCAGGTCGCCTAGTGTGTCATGAAACCTGACCCTAAAATAAAGCTTAGATCTTCCTGTTTTAAAGTTCCCTTTTACAATTAAGACCTGCATGTCCTGAAGACTGTGATTTTGACTGCAGAAGTGTTGTCCCACTGGTGTATCACATGATCTGGTCTTGATCATATGTCTGTTATGGTCCATCCGTGTGCTTCATTTTTGTTCTATTTTGCCAATGTATATGCCTACTGTAGAGCACCTAGTACATATTATCATGTATACCACATTGGATCAAGTACACGGATAGTAGTCCCAAATGGTGTAGACTTTTTGTGTATTCGGTATAGTAACTTGATCTTTGCACAGGACGTATTTGCAGGTTTCACATCTGTTGCTGTTGCTTGAAATGTACCTGCTTTAGTTGTATTAGGAAGAGCAATTCTGACTATTTTCTTCAAATTAGGTGGTTGTCTATAAGACAAGAGAGATAGAGTAATATTTTTTGTTATTTGTTATTTTCATTCCCTTCTGAAATATATAGTTTGTCTCTAATTATGAAGTAAGAGGGACTATATACCCAAATGTGTGTCTGATGTATTGACACTCTGAACTGATCAGCCCATTGTCCAAAGGGTCAGCGAGATTTACTGTGCTTTGTAGTGATGTTAGTACTGATGTGAGTTGACTGTTGATCAAGCATCATGCACAAAGATTAAAGGAAAACTATATCCCCCAACAATGTAGGTCTTTATAAAAATATATTGCATTACACAGCTCATATGCAAAACCCTGGTAAATAAACCATTTTCATACAAAATATATTTTTTTGTTAGTGTGTGCCTAATAGTGATGGGAGAATTTATTCACCAGGCGCGAATTCGCAGCGAATTTGCGCGATTCGCCGACAGCGAATAAATTCTCAAAACGCCCGCGAAAATTCACCCGAAAAAATTCGCATCAAAAACTAGACAAATTTTTCGCCGAAAGGCGCAAATTCGCCCATCACTAGTGCCTAAATCCTAAATAGAAAACTGCCTTCTTAACTCAAGTATTAATAAAATGTGCTGCATCTGATAATGCAAGGCAGTATAAACTTTCCACGTGACCGAAGCCTTAAAGACCTATATAGGCATTTCCAGTAATTAATGATTTGAAAACTGCTTTAAAGAAAGGGTAAAGATTTTTCCGTAACAAAAAAAAAAGCCTGTAAGCAATAAATTCACACAGACCTATTTAAATGAAGCAGCAGAACACACGGTATCAACTGCCTGGCCTTGCATTTTTTGCACCTAAGTGCTCAGTCACAGACTCTGTATTCAGAGAGCCATTTTTCATCTTGCAAAGCGATTCAGTTCCCCACCAGCCTTGCTAACAAAATTAAGCATTTCTGGTTTGGATGTTAAGCTTCAATATAACCATTTTGCACACCATGGGGCACATTAACTTGGGTCGAATTTCGAAGTCAAAAATTTTCGAAATTCGACCATCGAATTTGATACTTCGATAGTCGAAGTATTTTTTTGATCGAAAAGGGCGTTTTCGATCAAAGTAAAATTCGTTCAATCGATTAAATCTTACGAAACGAACGATTCGAACGATTTTACAAAAAAATACTTTGACTACTCAAAACTTAGCCAAGGTTTATAGGAGGTCCCGCATAGGCTAAACAGCAATTCCGCATGTTTAAGGTGGTGAAGTGTCGAAGTTTTTTAAAGAGACAGTAATTCGATTTTCGAAGTCGAAAGTTTTTCAATTCGAAACAAATTACTTTGAAATTCTACGTTTTTGAATTCGAAAATTCACTTCGACCCTTAGTAAATGGGCCCCTTTGAGTCACATGTATTCATTATATACTTTGAAACCATGCAAAAAGTTTACTCTTTTTAGCATGATTTCATTCTGACATGATTTGAATTCTTCACAATTGTAAATGTCTGCATCTGAATTGCGGGCAATTTGCTAAATTGCAAAATCTATGACTATTCAGTCAACTGTGATTTGCACATCAGCAGGAAAACACAAAGCCATAAATGAAGTATTTTTCCGGAGAAAGTTGAAGAAGTAAATTTGCATTGTGTTTCTGGAGACAATCAGCCAAGTGTGGTCAAGCTTATTAAGGAAGGCAGAAATGGCCTGTATGCAAAGTTTTGAAATGATGCTGGAATATGAGTTGCTTTTTGGTAGATAATAAAATTAGATCAGCGCATGATCTCTTTGTCTATTGCCTTAAGTAGCACAATGTTAAGAGACAAGAAAAGCCTATTCAAATAAATAAACGGGTCAACACTAATAACATTTTTAATTCCAAGCCTGATTAATGGACAATTTGTAGTTTATCTGTAGATACTGTACCAGTATCAGAAATCTGCTGTTAATGCTGTCCGCTGCAACTCCAAAATGAAGTACTTATAGGGGTCATTGGGGGGGTCTACAGATTCAATTAACAAGCACTTCAGATGTATAAATTAATGTTATTAATATCACTGTCAGTTAAATTTTGTTTTTAAAAAGTCCCTTAGTCCAACTGATTACGGCCACCCCTTCCTCCTCCGTATGCACAGTTTTTTCTTTAATCTCCTTCATGAGGAGTGGAGTTTGAGCAAACAAAAAAGGGACGTGGAGAGACATTTGGGGAAACAAATAACCTTTATTTTATGCTATGCCCAACACTTGGAAGTGTACATGTGTAACATGGAGTTTGTTATAGTGTAGGCATCTACTGTATATCTTTTGTACTTTTCTATATCCATGTTTTTTCCATATTGACAGCAAGTAGTCCACACAACAGGTTCCAAACTTCCAATGCAGTGCAGCTTTCCCCAGTAGCCACTTTCACTGGCGTGTAAAGCAATATGATTGGAACAGCACTACTCAATTTATTTAAAATTTAAAAATGCCTTTATTGTATTATTGGGCATTACAGCTACATTGTGGGCACTTCTTGGCCCTTTTTCAAGCTCAAGAGTAGTGTTTCAATCTCTTTTAATTTTTTTCCATACACAGAAATCACTATTATTTCCTATTGACCCCAGAGATCTGACACCTCAGTAACAACAAATCAGTTTATCAATAACCCACCTGAGCCTAAACATACTAATGAGTCATCTGGCTTTTGATTACACACAAAGCTTTTCTGTGGCTGATTCATTCAAAAAAAGGGTTAATGATTTAATACATGCTAGTATTTTATATTAACCCTCTTATTGCAATGACTTTATGATATATTATGTTGTTTTAAGACATCTCTTGCCTGCACACTTTCCCTGTTGCCATATATTCAGTGATTACATGCTATTTCCCAAAAGGAATATAAAAAATATTTTATTTGCATTGATTTTGAAGTTTTAGTTTTTCTTTGAATACTTTGAAAGCATTGCCCATAAAAAAAAACATCAGCTGAATGAACTGCAAGCAATCCTGCCAGCAGGGTTGGACTGGACCGGCTGGAGACCAGGAAAAAAAACCAGTGGGCCCCAGCCCTTATGGGCCGCCTGCTGGCCCAGACCCTCTCCCTGATTGGGCCGAACTAAAACATAAATATGTGCAGTGCAGTGCACCTGCTGTTTGCGCATGTCTGCGTTGCGCCCACTGTTCGTGCATGCTCGAGGGGCGCCAGCTATTGCGCATGCATGCAGGGGCCCCTGAGGTTTGGAACCTGGTGGGCCCCAACTGTGCCAGTCTGACCCTGCCTGCCATAAGCTAATGCTGACAACCCAGGCAGAATCATTATAATGTTGTAAGCAGCCACCTACTGTACCTGTCCATGACACCTTGATTAAAGGGGTGGTTTAACTTTAAGATAACTTTTAGTGGGTTATTTACTAAACTCTGAATGCAAAAATCCTGGGAGAAATCCCAATGATGTTTCGTGCAATACCCCAAAGATTTCAGAGTTTTCTGGGAAAAAAGCATACATATTGGAGTTTTTGGGTGAAAAATCCAAAAAAAACATTTAATTCAGATTTTTTCTCGTAAAGCAAATAAGCCAAAAAAACTGTGCATGTTAGATCGGCACTTTATAGCAATCATAATTCTGTTCAGGCAATCTCAACATATTCCAATGTCTTTTCCAGATCATGGTTAATATGCCCCAAGCAAAAGATTTTCTGAAACTGTAAACTAAAGAGCTGTTGTACAGCTAAATAACTCATAAGATACAAATCCAATCCAAAAACCAATTGCAAATTGTCTCTACATCACACTAAGGGACAGATTTTTTAAGGGTCGAATTTTGAATTTCTATTCAAAAAGACCAACTGAAATTAAATCAAAGGGTTTTTTGGCCGAATAGGTCTGTTTTCGATCAAATAGGTCTGTTTTCAATCAAATTGGAATCATACGAATCAAAGTAATAGTGCATTCGAATCGTACGATTCTAAGTTTTTCCCAAAAAAAACCTCAGATTTTTCAAAAATGTACTCCAAATAGCAGTAATTCGGCAGGTTTTATATGGTGAATGGTTGAAGTTGAATTTTTAAAGACACATGATAAATTTCTAAATTGAATTTTTGAATTTTTTTTCAAATTCAAATTGAATTTGGACTATTCCCTAGTATTTGAATTTTCACTTCGACCATTGATAAATCTGCCCCTAAAAGTTAATTTTAAGATCATCAGTTACTTGTATTGACCCTGTGACTTCTAGTTTTATTGAAAAGTATATGCCATTAAGAATTAGAAGGAATGTATGGCTCTATATTATGAAAGGTACAAAACAACCAGTAACAGATATGAGCTTATTTGGATGTTGCTATAGCCCCATATCCCCTTTTGTGTTTCATATATTAACTTGGTAATGTGCTTGACAACAATGGCTTTTTATTTAATAGTCTATCTCTTTGAGCAACAAAACAATATTCTAAAAAGTGCATCACTTCAAACTCCTATGAGACCTTTTGCATTAAAGGTAAATTATAATTATTGTGACATTTGCTAGAAATGCTCATAATCATTCTCAGAAATAAGAAGTAAAGGAAGGGAGCAGAGAAGCTATGAGAAGAGCATCTCAGACTGAGTTACACACTAAAGAGATTTTAGCATACACCTTCAGTGACAGTGTTGACCTGCTAAAAATAGAGATGAATGAGATAAAAATTCAATTTCTTACAAAATCTCTTATGTTCTCAGCCTGCAAAATAAAATCAAACCCCCAGGAGGAATACCAGGAAAGCCACAGTACACAGAATTTCAAAGCCCTACATTCGTCCCTCACTGTTCCAAAACTACTGGTCACTTGCACAAATCTAAGCCGCTTACTGAGGGAAATTCGATTTTTACACAACCGGTTATTGCTTAATATATGAAGATTGAGAAGTCTTGACTTTGTTCTTTGTGGCTGAAATATTAACAGGCCAAGTCTATGTGATACAAAGCTTGCATAAAAAGGTTTCTGTGTTTAAAATATAAAGGAGATAAAAGCAATTCTCAGAGCCAGGTGCATCAAAATATTCTGCTCTTACCCATTTAACTCTCACTCTGTACTACCGTATATATACTCGAGTATAAGCCGAGTTTTTCAGCATCCAAAATGTGCTGAAAAAGTCTACCTTGGCTTATACTCGAGTCAATGGGCGCTAGCTAAGATTGCAGTCACTGCTAATTATTCCTATACCAACAGAGGACACTTGGGGAGAGATTGCAATATCACACAGCACCCTCTGTTGGTTATATGAAACATTAACAGTGACTGCAATATCACACAGCGCCCTCTGTTGGTTATATGAAAGAATAACAGTGACTGCAATGTCACACAGCACCCTCTGTTGGTTATATGAAAGATTAACAGGGACTGCAATATTGCACAGCGCCCTCTGTTGGTTATATGAAAGATTAACAGCAACGGCAATATCACACATCACCCTCTGTTGGTTATATGAAAGAATAACAGTGACTCACACAGCACCCTCTGCACATGGTAGTGGGACAGTGGGACAATGCATTGTCAATCAGCAAGAAAGGTGCGCTATTAACCTTATAAATCCTTAAAGACAAGCACCTAAAAAGAAAAGAAACTACACATAGAGTAGTACGTTCAACCCTTCATAGAATTAGCTCTGATGTTAGAACTACTCACAATCACGATCATCAAACAAGGGCGTGCAGGATATTCTTTTTGCCAGGGTATATGCAGTGTTGAAGCGTGCGTTGTTTCTACAAGAAAGAGACGCTACAGATGGTGAAGAATCGTTAGGAGTCCGGCTTAGACCCTGCGGGTCCTAAGGACTTACCAGACAGCAGTCAAAAGAGAGCGTTGGAAGGCTCGCAAAGGGACCGCTCAATGCCGGCGTGTTTCCCAGGCGTTGTTTAGACTCCGCTCCCTGAGTTCAGACAGCCTCGCTCACACAATGCGCGTCCTCAAACACTGCTGTATCTTCTCGCACAATCAGTCGGCTCGCCTCCGGTGCCGTGCAAAGGTTAAATAAGTGATTCGGAGGGGGATTAATCTATAATAAACTTTTATTTCATTAACACAAAAGGCCCAATGCATTGTAATCCGTTTGGCAATTGTCTGTCAACATCAACTTTGCAAAGAAGTCCGGTTGATCGCTGGGGGGGTCGCTTTGGCGTAATGTGCGCTGCTGGGAGACAGGGCTGTAGTTGTGTCTAGGCTTATACTCGAGTCAATAAGTTTTCCCAGTTTTCGTAGGTTAAGTTAGGCACCTCGGCTTATACTCGGGTCGGCTTATACTCGAGTATATACAGTATTAAAGTCATTTTAAAAGGCTATTCAATTATATGGTTTCAAAAAGATAAATGGCACTTTATTCTGATTCACTAGTTACACTTCTTGCACTTAAAGGAACAGTAATGCCTAAAAATAAAAGTGTTTTAAAGTAATTAAAGCTTCTGAAGCAAACAGATAAGTTTTACCATTGTAGGGCTACACTACATTATATTTTAATTACTTTAAAACACTTTCATTTGTTGGTATTACTGTCTTTTAAACTCAGTTGATTAATCATGAACTAATATTTTTTTAAGGAGGTTCAAATAATTCAACCTGCCCCTTTTTTACCTTGTTCTCTTTCATACTAATGTTTTTATATGGAATGCAGGTATTTCTGTCATTTGGTTATCCCTTGTTCATACTATTATATTAGAATGTGCACTGCTTGACTTGGACTATGCAAACTGTCAACCCAACATTGCAGCATGCTCTATCTTTGAATTAAATAGCCCCAAGGGAATTGCATTGTGATTTATTTAGTAGAAGTAAATCTAGAGCAACTGGACTTGCTGAGTAATCACTGAATACATTTCACTACTCATCCAAGCAGCTTTGTCAGTGAAACGTCTTCAATGATTCCTCAGCAAGTCCATTTGCTCTAGATTTACTTCTGCTAGAAATACCATGACCTGGACAAATGAAAACCTTCATAAATGCATTTTGTCTTGCAAGTCAGATCCAAATGACAATAATGACAATGTCTGACTATAAGCAATAGAAACACACTGGACTGACTAAGCCTTCATTTTAAATATTTGTAGGTTATACATGGACAGAAACAATATAACTGTGCCACTAGACCAGTAAATACTTACTGCTGATTGTGGTTGGGCTAGTGGGCAGCGGCAAGCCTTCATCCATGTAGTATAATAACCCCCACGTTATATCTACTGTGCCACTGTTTATATATATATATATATATATATATATATATATATATATATATATATATATATATATATATATATATATATATATATTATATTTATATATATATATATATATATATATATATATATATATATATATATATATATATATATATATAAAGCATTCAAACCATTAACACTTACTAGTATCAATAATACTACCTTTCAGATAGTAGTCTGAGAGGGGTGAATTATTAGTGTTCAAAATTATTTCAACAGATCGTTTTCGGGGCTAAAACTCATGAATTCTAATTATATTCTGAAAAACTCATACGTATGATATTTTAGTGCAAAAAATGTTCAAAGCAAGCCTTTGCCATGTAATGGCTGCTGTGTTCAAGTAGAAGCCAATGGGAACCATCAATGGCAGTTTTACAGAAGATTTTTTCAACGCAAGTTTTTCCAATTTTTCAGGCCACTGAAAATGATAGAGTAAAAAGCTATTCATTTTTTTCCTCAAATGATTTCTAAAAAATCTTTTTATTTTTTAAGAAATAAACAAACATTTGATTTTTTAGAGTTTAAATAAAGTAGAAAAAATTACATAAACATCAGCTTATGTAAGTGCCAAATTTCTGTATCATACAATTCTAAAAGGGCACATTGTTTACTACTTATTCTGCTTCATGGCATACAATATAGCAGCTAATTATGCCTAACTTTTAAAGTGCAGAGAAATATTACAGAAAGGAATTTTTTTATATAGTTTGTCACTTTTCAGCAGTGATTTAACAACCCCACAAACCATTCATATTCCCTATGATTAATACATTTATATTTACTTTCTGTGTTTGATTTAGAAACCGCGGATTATCTGTGGAGTTGTACAGCGGCATGCAGTAATTTAAATTGGCTACAAGAGAACACTTTTTATATTGTTTAGCAGATACTTAATAAATGTGAAATATTGAAAATGAAAACTAAAAAATGGATTAAAAATAGTTTAGGATTAGAATAGCAAATCCTTCCCTGCGTGCATTTATCTCCCTCTGCTATTAAAAACTGGCACAGTCCAATCTGTCTTTTGTTCCAAAGAAAAATATGAAATATTTTCTTCTAATTTAGTCAATAGAAAATAGACTGACTTTGTGCAAAGATGTCCCATTAATTGGCCCAAGATAAAGTAGAATATTTTCCTTGTGTATCATAAGTTACAAAAAAAGTATTAGGACAATATGGTGCCTGACGTGCATGGCTAGTTGTCAGTTGAAGTGACAAATCAGGAGAACGCTGGATATCTGTGAATTTTTGTTAGTACTATATCCTCAAGCTATATTGTGACAGATGTTGCTTTCCACTAACATAAGCACTGAACATTTTCTACGACAAATATTTTTAGACCACCATAAATGTGCCATTTGCATTTTTCTCAGTACAGTGCACTGCCAAATGATATCTCTTTTGACATTATTAATAGTTAGTCTTATGTTCCTGAGTTTCAGAAGCTGAATGTCTCTGAATTACTTGCATATACACTGTTTCTTTATACAAGTGGAGTAAAGGAAACAATCACAGTCCCATAAAAGTCTGACCAACAGTTTTGAGATATTGCCAATAGCTTTTTAATTGTTTAAAATCGACAAGATCAAGATGATGAAATGGATGATTATATCTAGTAACTAAGACTCTCTTTTCTCTTACTGTATATAAAGATCCCATCTAAAAGGCTGGAAGGGACAAATGAAATGCACACGTGCCAGGAGGTTGTATAAACTGAAAATTTGTCCTTACCTGAAATTTTCTTTTTCTTTAGTCCGTAAGGCAGCACACAATGAAAACGGCTACATTAGGACCCCCCCATTCCTCCCTCCAGCAGTGTTAATTGACAAGCTCATCTAGGAAGAATAAAACACAACAACAAATGCTGAATATTTTTATTGGGAGGGTCACACAAAATTTGTGCTGCCTTACGGACTAAAGAAAAAGAAAATTTCAGGTAAGGACAAATTTTCAGTTTTCTTAGCGTCCTACAGGCAGCACACAATGGGACTTAGCAAGCTAATAGGGCGGGTTTAACAAAAAAACTTATTGTGCCGCATGAAGTGCTGCTTCAAGAATTCTGCTGCCGAAGACTGCGTCTTGAGAGGCTGCTAAATCCAATTTGTAATGCTTAGCGAAAGTGTGCACATTGCTCCATGAGGCTGCTCTACAGATCTCTGTAATATCCACAGCCGATCTTTCTGCCCAGGAAGTAGCCATTGCTCTAGTTGAATGAGCTCGCAGAGGAAATGGTGGATCCATCTCTAACTCAGAGTAGGACTGGATAATAGCACTCTTCACCCAAGCGGCAATTGTTGCTTTTGAGGCTTTATCTCCTCTTCTTTTGCCAGAAAAGAGAATAAACAAACAGTCTGATGACCTGAATTGCTTTGATCTGTCAATATATATTGACAGACATCTGTGAAGATCCAGAAACTGTAACTTTTCTTCCACCGGATTAGTGGGTTGCTGGCAGAAAGCAGGCAAAACTATGTGAGAATTGATGTTCGTCAATGATGGTACTTTAGGCGTGAAATACGGCAATGTCCTCATGACTACTTTATCTGGGTAGAATATAGTATAAGGAGGTACTGCCGCCAAGGCTTGGAGTTCCCCAATTCTCCTTGCAGATGTTATCGCTACCAGAAAAGCTGCTTTCCATGACAGATGTCTCAGACTGGCTTCTTGTAAAGGCTCAAAGGGAAAAGCACACAACGCTGTCAGGACAGTGTTCAAATCCCACGGAGGCACAATGGAACGTAGTCTTGGCCTGAGTCTTGATACCGCTTTAACGAACCTCTTCACTAGAGGTTCAGCCGCCAAATTCCTAGAAAGGAAGACTGAGAGTGCTGATATGTGGACTTTCAAGGTGTTGGGCTTTAGTCCCTTAGAAAACCCATCCTGCAGGAACTGGAGAATCTCCGACAAGGGGCATGACTCTGGAGAAATATCCCTTACTGCGCACCAGGAACAAAAGACTCTCCATACTCTGGCATACACCTTAGAAGTTGACTGTTTCCTGGCCAGCAACAAAGTGTCTACCACTTCATGTGGGAGACCTTGCAGAATTAGTAATTGCCTTTCAGTCTCCAAGCGGTTAGGCTCCACCTGGCAGGATTCGGGTGTTTTATGCCCCTCTGAATGAGAAGATCTTCTATGTTGGGAAGAACCCAATATTCCCCCTTGGACATCACCATCAGATCTGAAAGCCACGTTCTCCTTGGCCAAAGGGGAGCAATCAAGATCACCGATGCCCGATCCTGTCTGATTTTTTGAAGCACCCTCTGAATCATCGGTAAGGGGGGAAAGATGTACGCCATTTTGAAAGTCCATGGAACTGACATTGCGTCCACAAAGGTCGGATTGTCTTCCTTCAACAGGGAGCAGAAAAGGGACAACTTCCTGTTCCCCCGTGTCGCCATCAGGTCTATCTCTGGACACCCCCATCTGATAGCGAGGTGATGAAACACTTGAGTATTGAGTTCCCATTCCCCCTGATTCACTGTCACTCTGCTCAGGGAATCTGCCACACAATTGTCCACCCCTCTTATGTGGACTGCCTTGATAAATTGAAGATTGCCTTCTGCCCAAGACATTATCTTGTGGCATTCTTCTATCAAGAGAGGAACCCTGGTCCCTCCCTGTTTGTTCAGATAGGCCACTGTTACCATGTTGTCGGAGTGTATCAGAACTTGGCGATTTCTCACCATATTCCTGAATTCTATCAATGCCAGTCTGACCGCTCTTAGCTCTCTGAAATTTGAGGACTGAGTCGCTTCCCATGATGACCACCTGTTTTGGATCATGTGCCCCCCTAGGTGAGCCCCCCAACCTAACGCAGATGCGTCTGTCGTCAGTGAAATAAACTCTGGCACCTCGAAGGATCTTCCACGACCTAGAATCTGAGACCTGTTCCACCAGATCAGATCTCTCCTGAGACTGGCTGAAACACGAAACTTTCTGTCTAGTGAGTTTGGTGACCGATCCCACTCTTGTAAGATTTGGCGTTGGAGAGGTCTGATATGAGCTTTCGCCCAAGGAACTGCCTCCAAGGAAGCCGTCATTAGTCCCAAGACCCTCATGGCATACCTCAACGAGACCTGATGGGAATGTTTTAGAGAACTTACTGCAGACTGCAGGGCCCGGATCTTGTCCTGGGGAAGGAAGACTTTCATCTCCTTTGTGTCTATCTGGAGCCCCAGAAACCTGATAGACGTTACAGGATCCAGGTTTGACTTCGCTCTGTTTATGATCCATCCATGGCTCTCCAACATATCCAGCACCAAATCTCTCTGCGAGAGTAACTCGGTGGAAGAGGAAGCCTTCAAGAGCCAGTCGTCTAGGTATGGTACCACATATATCCCCTGACTTCGGAGAGCTGCTGCTAAGACTACAATCACTTTTGTAAAGACTCTTGGGGCCGATGAAATCCCGAAAGGTAAGGCTTTGAACTGTAGATGGTGAAGAACAGAATTCAGTTCCACCGCTATCCGAAGAAACTTCCGGCTGTTCTGATGAATCGGAACATGCAGGTAAGCATCTTTCAAGTCTATGGTCACCATGAAATCTCCTTTTCGAAGAATGCCCAATGCCGACTTGATTGTTTCCATCCGGAATTTTTCTTTCTTTATAAATTGATTTAGAAATTTTAAGTCTATGACCAGTCTGAGTTGGCCATTTTGTTTTGGTACTAGAAAAAACATGAGAGTAAATGCCCTTTTTTCTCTCTTCTGATGGAACATGCTCTAACACTTTCATGTTTATGAAATCTTTTATTGATTTTCTAGAGCTTCTTGTTTCCTTCGGTCTGTCTTGGTGACGTTGATACAAAACCTTTGCTTGGGGGGAGAATGGAAATTTATGAAGTACCCTTCTTTCACTATACTGAGGACCCAAGAATCTGAAGTCGTCAGCTCCCAAGCTCGGAGGAAGAAGGATAGCCTGCCTCCTACTTCCTCCTGTATTCTGGCGTCAGAATGACCCTCCCTTTCCCTGGTCGGGTTCTTTCTTTTGTTTGGGTTCCTTATCAACCCATCTTGGTTTGAAATTATTATGCCTGGGCCTGAAACCTGCAGACCTGACAAACTCTCTGTCTGTTTTCTTAAAAGAGTCCGAGCGATGAGGCGATCTTCTTGGTGGGGGACGAAAGGATCTCTTTCTTGAAAAATTTTGTCTATCTTGTGGCAGAGTTTTTCCTTTTCCTGAAACCAGGCTGTCCAGAAGTTTGTCTAAGGGGCTACCAAACAACTTCCCCGGCTCAAAGGGAATTGAAATTAAACTATTTTTCGACGCCATATCTGCCGACCATGCCTTAAGCCAGAGAGCTCTTCTCCCCGCTGTTGACAATGCCATTGTCCTCGCCCCCAACTTTAAATTTTCGATGGACACATCACACAAATAGTCTGAAGCCAACTTAATTTTGCCCATCATATCTAGCAAGGACCCCCTTGAAGTTCCTGCTTCAATTTCCTCCTCCAAGGAGTTGACCCATAATTTTAATGCCCTGGAAACTGACACAGCTGCTAATGCTGGTTTACATGCATTTGAGCCTGCCATATACATTCTTCTCAATGAACACTCTGCCCGGCGATCCAATTGGTCTTTGATCGCGGACTCCTCCACCGGAATGGTTGTCCTCCTTGACAACCTAGCTACCGGTATATCTACTTTCGGGGGATCCTCCCACTGCCCAATGTCTTTTTCGTCAAAGGGAAACATAAGCTTAAACCTTTTTGAGATCTCAGGTTTTTTCCCCGGATCCCTCCATTCTTGCTCAATAACCTTTCGAAATGGAGGGATGAACTGGAAAGGTGTTAGACTTCTTTTCCGAGAAAAAGGGTAACTGTTGACTAACTGCCGATGTCACAGGAGGCAACGTATTATAGCCTGAAACCTTTTTTACTTCTTTAATCAGTTTTGACACTTTCTCCACCGGAAAGAGAAACAACTCCTCCTTTTGTATTTTTATACTGGCCGAGGATGAGGAAGAGGAATCATCAGAATGCACAGAGACCATCTCGGACTCAGAACTATGGGCCTCAGGGGCATGCTGTTTTGAGGATACTGACTTAAAGTCCTGAAAAGCCTCTTTAAACCAAGCCATAAACTGATCCACCTTACTTCCACTAGAATCGGACTGGGAACAGAGGTCACATTTATCCCGAAGGAAGTTTTCAGGTAGAGGTTGATCACAGCCTAAACATAATCGGTGTCTGGATTTTCTCTTCTTTTTCCCAGATGCTCTGGCAAAGTCAGACATCTAAGAAAAAAAGAATGGAGGGGTGTAATAAGCCGTAATATACAAAAAAAGGCACCTTGGTTAGCATAGAAGGTCACAAACTGTACCTTCACAGCCTGTAGTACAATCTCAGCAGCCTGGCAGCGCGACCACAGGAACTGCTGCAGCACAAACGGCAATTGCAAGGAGCAGGAAGGGCCCCTAAATAGCTCCCAGATGGAGGCATAATTTAGCCCAAAAGCATAAAGGGATCTCCTACTCACCGCCATGAGACACAGCCTCTCTCTCTCGCTTCCATCCCTGCAGCCGAGGAACAGCGCACAGCGATGACGTCATCGCGCCTGCTCTCCCAGTGACACGCACCCGAAGCAGCAGCCGCATCCTGACAGAGACTCCCCTCCTGCACATGGCGCCGCCAGACCCTCTGCCGCACCATAAATCTGCCAGGTATGCCTAAGGGAGTTACGACCTCCTCCCCCTGGGTGACCCACCCTCAGGTGGTTACCCATGCGGCCCTCGAACCCCTTAGGGCCCGGATCTTCGGACCAAACGGTCCCTTGCTTCCTTCCTATCCTAGATAGGACAGAAAAAACACTGCTGGAGGGAGGAATGGGGGGGTCCTAATGTAGCCGTTTTCATTGTGTGCTGCCTGTAGGACGCTAAGAAAAGGTATATTTTTTTGGTGACAAGAAAACTCCTATGACAGCTAATGGGGATTATCTAGGTTTCTTGAAAAAATTACATATAGAAAAACATCCCATGTTAAAAGCAGAGAAATCGGTCTAATGGCCACAATAGCTTAGAGAATAAGAGATGAATGTGTATATATTCTGCATTTGTTTTATTTACTCAAAAGAACTGTGAAGATACTGTATGTTGCATGCCTGGAGTTTAAACCAACTCAAAAAAAATCAATACTGCCTCAATGGCAGGATTGCTTCAACCTAATAAGCGGTATGATGTTTTAATGTTTTTGGGGGCAAACATTTTTCTTTGGCTGTACTAAGCATAATTCAGCTATAAAATAATTATTGCTGTACCAGTATTCTTCAGATGAGTTCTAGCAATACATATACAGTCATATGAAAATATTCGAACCCCCTGCATAATAATTTACTCCACTTTCAACAAAAAAAGATAACAGTGGTATGCCTTTTATTTCCCAGGAACACTCAGTACTGGGGTGTTTTCTGAACAAAGATTTTTAATGAAGCAGTATTCAGTTGTATGGAATTAAATCAAATGTAAAAAGCTGGCTGTGCAAAAATATGGATACCCTTGTTATTTTGCTAGTTTGAATGCATGTAACTGCTCAATACTGATTACTGGCAACACCAAATTGGTTGGATTAGCTTGTTAAGCTTTAAACTTCATAGGCAGGTGTGTCCAATCATGAGAAAATGTATTCAAGGTGACCAATTGCAAGTTGTGCTTCTGTTTGAATCTGCTCTGAAAAGTGACAGCATGGGATCTTCAAAGCAACTCTCAAAAGATCTGAAAACAAAGATTGTTCAGTATCATGGTTTAGGAAAAGGCTACAAAAAGCTATCTCAGAGGTTTAAACTGCCAGTTTCAACTGTAAGGAATGTAATCAGGAAATGGTAGGCCACAGGCACAGTTGCTGCAAAACCCAGGTCTGGGAGGCCAAGAAAAATACAGGAATAGCATATGCGGAGGATTGTGAAAATGGTTACAGACAACCTCCAAAGACCTGCAAGAATATCTTGCTGCAGATGGTGTATCTGTACATTGTTCTACATTTCTGCGCAATTGCACAAAGAACATCTGTATGGAAGGGTGATGAGAAAGAAGCCCTTTCTGCACTCACGCCATAAACAGAATCGCTTGTTATATGCAAAAGTTCATTTAGACAAGCCACAGTAATTTTATGGACTGATGAGACAAAAATATAGTTATTTGCATGGCGGAAGAAGAACACTGCATCCCAAGAAAAACACCTGTTACCTATTGTCAAATTTGGTGGAGGCTCCATCATGCTGTGGGGCTGTGTGGCTAGGCCCTTTTTAAAGACGAGGGTTGGATGAATTCAACCCAATATCAACAAATTCTTCAGGATAATGTTCAAGCATCAGTCATAAAGTTGAAGTTACTCAGCGGTTGAATATTCCATCAAGACTATGACCCTAAACCAGGGGTCAGCAACCTTTACTATCAAAAGAGCCATTTTGCCCCCTCTTCCACTAAAGAAAAATAGTCTGGAGCCGCAAAACATAACACAGCTTATACATTTTTAAAAGTTTTAACCTTTTTTTAATTGTAACTGTTACAACAACAGAATACAACAAACAGAAGTGCAGTGTGTATATGTAGGCCTACATTGAAATAAATTAAACACTGAATAGCCCTATTAAATGCTAGTACTCTCATCTGTTTAATGTGACTTCTGTTTCTGAAGCTCCATGCTGATTTTCCCTCTCTTGTCTTGAGTGTGTGACCGCGGTAAGGACCATGATAAATCATCTTGCTGCGGCTCGGTCTTGCCTGTCACTCCTGGGATGTCTATACAGCCCTCGCTCCTGCTGGCAGCTTCCTGAGTGTGCGACCGCGGTAAGCTTACCAATAGCTTACCGCGGTCGCACACTCAAGAAGCCACCAGCAGGTGTGAGGGCTATATAGACGACATGTCAAAGCAGCAAGACCGAGCCGCAGCAAGCAGGATGAAGAGCCACATGAGGCTCTGAAGCCGCAGGTTGCCTACCCCTGCCCTAAACACACTTCGAAATCTACAAAGGCATTTATGCTGAGGGAGAAATACAAAATTCTGGAATGGCCGTTACAGTCCCCCGACTTGAATATAATCGAAAATCTATGGAATAATTTGAAGCAGGATGTCCATGCTCAGCAGTCATCAAATTAAACTGAACTGGAGAGATTTTGTATGGAGGAATGGTCAAAAATACCACCATCCAGAATCCAGACACTCATCAAAGGCTATAGGAGGCATCTAGAGGCTGTTATATTTGCAAAAGGAGGCTCAACTAAGTATTGATGTAATATCTCTGTTGGGGTGCCCAAATGTATGCACCTGTCTAATTTTGTTATGATGCATATTGCATATTTTCTATTAACCCAATAAACGTTGTCACTGCTGAAATACTATTGTTTCCATGAGGCAAGTTATATATTAAAAGGAAGTTGCTACTTTGAAAGCTCAGCCAATGATAAACAAAACTCCAAAGAATTAAAAGGAGTTCCTAAACTTTTTCATATGACTGTATACATAGAGAGCAAAAAAACTGCACTCACAGAAGTGCAAAAAAGATTTTAGTAGGCACTGTAATTAATATACAGTAGGAAACAGAAACTGTCTTGATGTTAAAGGAATAGTTCAGTGTGAAAATAAAAACTGGGTAAATAGATAGGCTGTGCAAAATAAAAAATGTTTCTAATATAGTTAGTTAGCCAAAAATGTAATATATAAAGGCTGGAGTGAACAGATGTCTAATAAAACAGCCAGAATCGGACTTCCTGCTTTTCAGCTCTATAACTCTGAGCTAGTCAGCGACTTGAAGGGGGGCCACATGGTACATTTCTGTTCAGTGAGTTTGTAATTGATCCTCAGTATTCAGCTCAGATTCAAAAGCAACAGAAATGACCCATGTGGTCCCCCTCAAGTCTCTGATTGGTTACTGCTTGGTAGCCAGGGTAACCAGTCAGTGTAAACCAAGAGAGTTGAAAAGCAGGAAGTAGTGATCTGACTGACATGTTATACTTCAAATCACTCCAGCCTTTATACATTACATTTTTGGCTAACTAACTATATTAGAAACATTTTTTATTAGTAGAAATGGAAACTTGTTTTATTCTTCTCTAGTATTATATACAATGTGCCCCAGTAGCATAAAGTACAGTATATATATATATATATATATACTGTACTTTAGATATTTTATTTTATGTTAAGCATATTACTACCTTGCAAATTAGCATATATATGTTTTTGTGGGAACTGCTTTGGCTAAGCCATAAAATACAGCTGGTCAAATTGGTTTAATGCTGTGGTTTAAAGTGAATGCTTAGGCAAGTAGTAAAAGCATATCTCACATGTATGTAAAAATGACAGATAGGATAGTTCTATGCACATATTAAGTGTCTTTAAAATAAAACAAAATAAAAGAATCAATATTTCAGTTACTGTAAAATGTCCATTGAATGTCTTCATCCCCCCATTATAACAAGTCTCAGAAAATATATAAAAGACCCCTGCTGTGAAATGTCTACTTCTCAGAGACACATAGATGTCAACATGACTTTATACATAATGAGCATTCTGTCAACGAAGGTTTGGATAGCTACATGACAGGTGGTTTTCAAAATAAAGTAAATAAATAAAATATGCAAACTGCAGTGAAAGATGTTTATACATGTGATAGATTTTAGACTTAATAAAAATGCATAACTTAGCTCTTATGCACCTATTATGTACATGCCCATTGGCCCATTATTTTGGTTAATATGCCATGAAAAAGAAGAGACCTCAGTGAGACTAAAAGAGGTGTGATTGATTGAGCACATTTGGCAGAGCACATTTTCTGACATTCCACAAAGACCAATAACTACGGTAGTTCTGGCATAGAAATCTAAGGGAAATATATAATCATCTGGACCAGTCAGACTGCAATGACTGGTTTTCAGTAGATACATAGTGCCTATTTAAGAATGCTTGAGCCGTCGGGTTAAAAAAAACACTATAGCCTGGTTTCTTCCTTTGAATACGTAGGCAGGTTTTAGATGCAGAGCTTTTAATTATTTAGGAAAACCCACTTGGCCGAGGTATTTGAAGGAAGAAACCACGCAAGAGTTTAGGAACATTTTGAATTTTGGACCCACATGCTCAAGCCCAAAAGGCTTGAACATTCAAAATCAGGTCCATATTGTTAACATGTAAATCTGTTGGGAAACTAAAAAAAGAGTGTTACATTCAATGGGTCTACAGAACATAGACTTCTAATAACCGAAAATACTGTAAATAAGAACAGAATGTACTAGGTGGATGGACATTAACTGCAAAATTTAAATCAGCAAGGCAATGTCAAGGTTTGGGGAGTTAATTGCTTTGTAATGATGATCAGCATATGAATTTTAGTAAGATCTCAGTGCCACCTTCACTTTAGAAACAGAATAAAGAAACAGGGCTTTAGCTAACAATGTGTGTTGGATCATTGGAAAAAAACAATTAGAAAGGTAAACACCTAAAGGGTGACACTGGTTCTTAGATTTACCTCCTCCCAGTGCTACACAGGTAAAAGTAACCCATTAAAATTGGAAAAAAAATGCCCATTGACATCAATGTATTTTGCATGAAAAAAAACTGTGTAAAAAATGCCCATTAAAGTTAATGCATTTATCAGACTTGCTTTCCTCCTCCACCAAATGTAATAATCTGTGTATACATTCAAGCAGGTAGTTTTCTCTGGGCAGATGACAGACCCAGATATTTCTGTCACACTGCCAGATAGTAAAATGCCATTTATATTTCCAGATTATAATTCCAGATGGTGCTTTTCCAATGTTAAGTCCAATGGCAGTGACCTATACATTACTCCAGCCCATGCTTGCCATTGCACATGGTAAAGTTAGTTTTTTTGGTTTCTATGAATTTTTCTTGTGGAGACTTTCTTCAACAGACTCATCAGTAAGGGGCCCAGAATCGGACAATTCAAACTAAAAATCGTTTGACTATTCGACCATTCGATAGTCGAAGTACTGTCTCTTTAAAAAAAACTTCGACCCCCTACTTCGCCACCTAAAACCTACTGAAGTGCAATGTTAGCCTAGGGGGCAGATTTACATAGGGTCGAATATTGAGGGTTAATTAACCCTCTACATTCGACTGCCGAATGTAAATCCGAAGGATTTACCGCAAATAGTTCAATCGAACGAAAAATCGTTTGATCAAACGATTAAATCCTTCGAATCATTCGATCGAACGATTAAATCCTTCCAATTGTGCAATTCGAAGGATTTTAATCCATCGATCGAACGATTTTTCTTCGACCAAAAAAATTGTCAGGAAGCCTATAGTGACCTCCCCACAGGCTAACATTCCACCTGGTAGGTTTTAGGTGGCGAAGTAGGGGGTCGAAGTTTTTCTTAAAGAGACAGTACTTCGACTATCGAATGGTCGAATAGTCAAACGATTTTTAGTTCCAATCGTTTGATTCAAAGTCGAGGGTCGAAGTAGCCAATTCGATGGTCGAAGTAGCCAAAAAAAAACATTCGAAATTCAAAGTTTTTTTTATTCTATTCCTTCACTCGAGCTAAGTAAATGGGCCCCCACGTGTTCCAAATGACATGTCTTTTTTAAACGGAGTGTCCAGATGTTTGTCAAAAAAATACGTTTCTTTAATATGGAAATTCAGCACGTGGAATTCAGCACATGTAGATGGGAAAATCTAAACTAGATGTAAAAAAAAGTTTCACATAAAAATGATTTTATGTTTTTTTAGTACCTTAGGTTTATTTGACCTAGAATGTTGATTTCTTTCTGTTAATTTCTTGTTGAATAGAGAAAAATAAATGAGAGTTTATAATACACATAAATGATAATTTTAGCTCATCTACAGATCAAAAACCATCAAAGTAATCTATAAAACAGTGCGTGCACTCCAGGAAAACAATTAACATGTTTATATTGCTGAGACAATGGAAGATATGCAGATCCACAAACTGAGCCAAATGAACGGCACTAAAATCTCAGAATGCCATGCGGCAACTGGATAATTGAGAAATTAAATTCTTATCTGCACCTGCTGTAGTTTAATGGCATCACAGCATGTGTATAAAAATTAAATAAAAAATAGACAATGCTAAAAGGTAGGTACATGGAACAGGCACTGGAACAGACAAGGAAAGCAAAGTATGTACAGGCAGACAGGCAAAGCTGGCAAAAGTCCAAAGTCAAGGTACCAATGAGTTAAGCAGGTTTTTAGTAAAAAGTAAAGGCACAGTTCAAGGCAGACAGAGTACAAGGAGTGTCGAAATAACAGGCCAAAGTCAATATGAGAAAATCAGGGCTAATAGCATAAACACTGCCTGTCCTTTCAGCTCACAATTACCTAACAAGAGCTTACATAAGCACTTCCATGTGACATTAATAAACAGCAATTTGCCCATGTGACATAGCCTTTATAGCTAGGGTACCTAACCTTTTTTTACCAGTAAGCCACATTTAATTTAAAAAAAAAGTTGGAGAGCAACATCAGCAAGAAAAAGGCTCATAGGGAGTGCCAAATAAGGGCATTGATTAGCTATTTGGTAGTACCATGTGCACTAGCAGCCTCCAGAAGGCTCTGTTTGGGAGTGCACTTGGTTTTTGTGCCTTAAAAACTTGCCTACAAGCCAAGAATTAAAAATATGTGCACCTGATTTGAGGTCCCTGGGAGAAACATCAAATGCGTTGGTGATGAGCCACTGATTGGGGATTGCTGCTTTATAGGGATAGTGTAAACACAGCAAGGATGGGAAGTCTGGAACTGATAATTTCAATTTTTTTAACCTACAGAACTAATCATTGGTAGAAATCGAAGATTAAAAATAGGCTTTCTTTACATTCTGCTCTGCCTGGCTAGATTCTGTTCTATAGACTTAAGCATTATCATTTTAAAGAAATAGTCGACTCAAATAGTCAAGAAATGATTGACCCAAATGCATGAAGACCTATAGGAAACTTTTTGAATTAATTGTATTGCCAAACAAACCTGCCAACTAGTATTGTATACAGCAACACTGTCGTCATGTGACATACTATGTGAGCATATTAAAATGTGTTCATTTAAGAAAAAACTAGTTATTAGGAAATAAGAGAGCAAATGGGTAATGGTCAACTGATTTCTTTTGTGGCTCATTGAAATCTAGCTCATCTCTAGCAGTACAGTAAAACTGTATTTCTCCGTAACTACTAATTTACACATTATATTTATTACACACCAGGCAAATGTATAATAACCCTTTAAGAAGCAAAGATAGTCCAATAATTTTGCTTGAACTATTATAGCATGTGAAAGTTAATATAATTAGTATAGACCTCTCAGATGATTGGATGATAAAGTCAGTAAAGTTAAAGGTTTCTACGACATCATTTCTAAGCTTGAAGACCAATTAATTGAAGACAGTAACAATTAATTTGGATTAAAGCCTGTTTAAATATTGTGCAATACTACATAACAGTACAAGAGTATAGGTCCTTTGTAATAAAAAAAAAAATTTCAGCTCAATGCTGTTTATTTTTCTCTTAATGACGCTTCAAAGTTCAGGAACTTTTATGAACTCCAGGTCTGGTCCGAGCAAAGCATAATAACAGTAAGCGTATCTGGAACATTTTGCCAGCTTTCTATGGTTGGTGTCACTGCACCTTTCTGGCTGATTAACGTCCCCTGCATTTACTGTACAGCTGCGAGAATCACAATGAGGGCACAGAAGGTGGGAGAGCCTGGGTTATATTTATGAGTGATTTATTTCGAGGCAGCAGAAGTAATAGGTTCAGTGATCCTGAGGCAGAAGTTAGCCCGGTTGTTAGCTGAATTCAGGGGGAAAATGATGCTACTAAAATAAGAACAGTGATCCACTGGGCCTACATAACGCAGATGCTATGGGCTTGTCTTGCACAATGCAGTCACTGAAAAGAATATCTAAGTGAGAGAGGTAATACTGCTTAGCGGTGCAGCAAAAGAGTGCCTCAGGGGCACAGAAAACTATTACTGAACAATTTAAAATGATTTAACAACATAAAAAATGAATACAATCTTAGTT
Organism: Xenopus laevis; assembly: GCF_017654675.1. Classification (NCBI taxonomy): domain Eukaryota; kingdom Metazoa; phylum Chordata; class Amphibia; order Anura; family Pipidae; genus Xenopus; species Xenopus laevis. Next base: position 67,865,853 of record NC_054378.1, on the reverse strand, counting down.
TTGCTTGTGACAAACTTGCATTTCTTTTGCTGCAGAACAGAACATTTGTGTCGTCTTTAACCCTTTCTTCAGTAGCAGTAAGCTCTCTGCTCTGTGCCACATTAAGGTGTAGCATATATCAAAGAGCTTAGCAGGAACGAAAAATTCAATGGCACCAAATGTGTGTGGATATTTTGCGACCATGGTAGCTTCCATGTTCCATAGCACTAAAAAGTTTAAACAGTTTATCTGAAGCTCAAAAATAGCAAAACACAAGGCTGACACCCTGATTAAATCCTTTCTGTTATATGTTAATATCATGATAAATAAGCTCCATTCCTAGCTAGTTGGACAGTGGTTCTGGCTTGGGAGAGTGGCAAGGGGGGCCCAGACTGCAGGCCAGTTAGAATGAGAAGGGTCAGGGTGGGTTGAATATGATTTGTCTGTACTAGATATTCTAGATATTCTTGACTGAGGTACTCACTTCATAAATTAATGAGGCACTGACCAAAGGTTCTTTAATGGGCTTGAATTAAAGTTGGGCAAGCATTGTAATAGGGTGTCACCTCTGACAAGAAAAGATTAAGGGGTCATGCAGAGGTAGGCATTTTTCTTTATTTATTACATGAGCCTCATTCCACTCACCCCAAGGATTTTTTAATGCTCTACACTTTTGCCTTGATTGGTTGAGGTATTATTACTTTTAACTGTTCCTCCATTCCACACACATCAGGTACGGGGTAGTGAAAGGGAACGTAAAACATCTGATAATAAAAATAAAAGATGTACAAGCAGAATTATTCTAACCTCATAACTCCCTTGTTATAATGTATTTACAGAGCAAAGCACTTAATACTACTTTTAGAACAATTTCAAACTATTCTCAGTCTATTTTTCCCTCTAGAACTGCCCAAGATAGCATGCTGCATCTTTCATACAAACCTGCCAAATATTTAAACTGCACATTCACTACCACACATATCTAGGCATAAAATTAAATATCATTGCTTCATGAGAATCCTACATCCTTCTAATTAAATCCTATAACTCTTCTTCCTTACTAGAAACACACATAATCATTATACATATGATTTACCACGTGAAAATTCCATGAAAGTCTAAGGGGAAATCTGGAACTGACTTTGAGTATAAGTTTTCTCATCAAATTGAATCTGGCCCATAGTCTTATACATTGCATCACTCAACTCTTCAGAGTCTTCTATTGATATACTGTGGAAGAACTCCAAGACCATTAATTGGTCATGCTCAGAACATTGTAAGGAGTGTGTGTTTGAATCTGCAAATATCATTGAATGCTCAGATACATGCCAAAATTTGAGGGAATGACTCCTAGTCGCATATGTATTTCCTCGTTCCTACAGACATCTGGATCGCGGGAGACTGGAATTCACCTGGGAGTGTCTGTAGGAATAAGTTACTTAATATGCACGTGTGCTTCAGTTGCAGAGGGAGTAGAGGAGCCAACTGCAATGAGTGAGAGCATAATATGCCTATGGGTAGGGATGTAGCGAACTGCCGATTTGGTGTTCGCGAACGCCGTTCGCGAACACCGGCAAAAAATGCGAACGTTCGCGAACAGTTCGCGAATTTCAAACACCCGCTAAAATCGTTCGAATCGAACGATCGAAGGATTTTAATCGTTCGATCGAACGATTTTCATTCGAATCGAACGATCGAAGCATTCGATCGAATGCTTTTCATTCGATCGAATGCTTACAATCGTTCGAACGAATGGAAATCGTTCGATTTTTAGCGGTCGAAGGAATTCGAATGGTCGAACGATTTGTATCCGAATCGAACGAGAACTCAAAATGCGAATGTCGCGCGACGTTCGCGAACATTCGGCGGACGCGAAGGGTCGAAGTTCGCCGGCGAACAGTTCGCTACATCCCTACCTATGGGTTCATAATTTGAAAATCAGGGACTGCTCAGATATTTGATTGTCTCATATGTAATAACCATTGGGGCAGATTTACCAATGTGTGCAATTAGATCTCACGACAATGATGAGCTCTATTATCATACTTTCAGACATCTGCCCCTAAGCCTTCTAGATTCAGAGTAGAAAACATCCAATTATAGATAAACTACAGCTCATATAGCCAGATGTCTTGACAGTGGTCACAAATTGAAAAATACCACTGCTGTAATTGTTCAGCTGTGACATCAACACTACAATATTTAAACTAGGGATGCCCCAAATCCAGGATTTGGTTCGGGATTCGGCCAGGATTTGGCCTTTTTAAGAATCCTTCTGCCTGGCCGAACCGAATCCTAATTTGCATATGGAAATTAGGGGTGGGGAGGGAAATCGTGTGACTTTTTGTCACAAAACAAGGAAGTAAATTTTTTCCCCCTTACCACCCCTAATCTGCATATGTAAATTAGGAATTGTAACAGTTCGCTATTAGGCTGAATATTTCGCAAAGGATTCGGGGGTTTGGCCGAATCCAAAATAGTGGATTCAGTGCGTCCTTAATTTAAACATTTCCCAACAAACATACAGAAGCTAAGCAGAAATCAGCTGACGAAAAGGTTTATCTTGAAGGGTATGTCTTTTTCCAGTCTCAATATGTGATTCTACCAAGGCATTCTAATTACATATACAGTACATCTGTTTTATGTAATGGATCCATAAATAAATTCAATAAATTCCTACTCAGTTCAAGTGACAATTATGCCAGAGTTCAAATGAAAATTGTTGTCTGTTTAATACTGGAAAAATCTGTGTGTGTGTGTATTCATCCTTACCATGATGTGTTTGAGAATAGTTTCCACACTGCTATTTGTGATAAAGACCTCTGACTTTATATTTTTGTTTCAGTATTAATTCAAAGCAAAGAAAAACACCTTTGATTACTCATGTCCACTTGAACTTATAGAGATATGCTAAAGATAGTTAAAACTGAAGACACAATAATAAAGAAGGCAAGTACACGTATAAAAGAGAAATTAGCCAGTTAGCGTTATTGCCAAACAAAACTTCATCAACAGGGTCACAGCAAGGCTGCAGGGCCTATGGGCATACTGTATGACATGAATAGCAATACATATCGCTAAAGAACATTAGCCACAGTGGTGATGTCATGGTGAAATTTAAGCATGGTAATTGTGAAGAACAGACTACTCTTTATTAATGTGTAAAATGTTATGGTCTAATGGAAGCTCTCCAGATGGTATTGAACTATTATATCTATCACCGGCTGGGTGTTGTAAGTTGCAACATCTGGAAAGAAACAGGAAAACACATTTCTGTGTATATAAGATTAGGGACTAAAAGAAACGCCTTACTGTATATCTTTTCAAGGGTGTATATATTGGCTGATAGTAAATCCCATGGATAGATATACATATACAGTATGTGTGTATATTTTTAAAAATGGATGTACAAGAGGGGCACATGGTTAATGAGTTCATGTAAATCCCCATGCATTTGATGTTTTTCTGTCCCCATAGGACAAATAGTGAAGTAAATTTTCACACACATGATAGATATATAATGAATAAAGTACCCCCTCTTGTAAAATATAAGGATATTATAAGTTACTTAGGAGTTTCATGACCATATAAAAACACGAGGCTGAAGGCCGAGTTAACTTCTAATATCCTCATATTTTCCAACAAGGGGTACTGATTTATTATCATACACAAGTTTCAGTGAGTCATGTGTCAGAAATGACATCAGAACTCACCATTTATAAGGATATAATTTACAAGATATTCATGGCTTTTGTGTATTATATATAGATATAGATATACTGAATTGTGGGAAAAGCACATGGGATTCGCTTTGAATGTATATTGTGACATGCCACTGGCCTGCACATGCACTTTTATGGGGGGATTAGCGTTTGGTAGGCAGGTAGCATAGGATTTGGATCTTAAAGACAGGGACTCCAAGGCTTTGGACAAAGCACAGATTTATTAAGCACTGGGCATTCCCAACAAAAGCTTATATAGTAGAATCAGCTTCCAGACTTTGTCAATTTGTGGGTCCTGGTGCATGTACACTGACTGGCCACCTTCCAATCCTTTCACAAGTATTGATTGAAGTACAGCACCAATTTTGGTGCTGTTCTTCAATCAATACTTATTCCCAACAAAAGGCAACAAAACCCCAGTTCAGCAACTTCAATGTAGAACATGCATGGTACAGTTTAACAACTTCAAAACAAAAACCTTCATGATTCTCTCCCCTCTGGTCGCTCACCATCAAGGGAAACTCTCACCCTCTGGAACTTCAGAGCCTTTGGGCTTCTCACTCAGCCCTGCTGGCTACCTCTCCTGGGACTCAGGCTCACTAGCCTCAGCCACACTCTTGCTGGCAGCAAGACACCTTTTTCCAGGCACTGTCTCTCCCAGCAGCACCACACTTCCCTCCACTCTAGGAGGTGTCCGGGGAGCCCTCAGGTGTGGTAACACAGCCCTTGTAAGGAAGGGCAGTTGATTTTCCGAAACGTTTGATTGTGACCTTTCCTAGGTAGCTCCTCTCTCAGCTGCCACTTATTTACTTGGCCGAGAGGGAATATTAACCCTACCTGTGTTGGGTATCCCTCTGCAACACCTATCATGCGGCTTAAATGTATGCTTTTCAGGGCACTTTCCTGCAAGACAGTGGTGATATTTCGTGAGTGGCGGCACCTCGATGGACTATATATATATATATATATATATATATATATATATATATATATATAATATATATATAATATATATATATATATATAAATATATATATATATATATATATAAATATATATATTATATATATATATATATATATATATATATATATATATATATATATATATATATATATATATATATATATATATATATATATATATATATATATAACTCACAAAAGGTCCGCACTCTCAGGACTTACTTGAAAATAAAAAATGTTTTATTAAAAGACTAACGTTTCGGCCTCTCTGAGGCCTTTCTCAAACTCCATTAGTTTTCATGAATATGGATACTGATCCTGGCCTGTGAACGATATAATATTTTATTTGACTTGATATTGATCAGATTATTATTTGCATAGATGAGGGTCACTTATTTCAAATCTTTCACCTACTCATGTTTTTGATACTATGTAACATAAAAAAGTTCAATTTGAGATTAACACCTAATAGGAAGTGACTGTTACTTAGTATTGTTTTTAATCCTTTTAATCCTTCTAAGAACCTAATAGAGAGGGTTTTAACTTAATTGGGATTGTCTTAATAGCTATAGTCTTATATTTGTGTAAGTACAAATGAATAGTTGTATTTAACTATTTAATGACTCGATGACGTCTATGATTGGTCAGCCAATTTACACTTCCCGCCATCTTTTTGTATTTAAGACATTCATTATGTGTTTTTCTTTACTTTGAGAAAGGCCGAAACGTTAGTCTTTTAATAAAACATTTTTTATTTTCAAGTAAGTCCTGAGAGTGCGGACCTTTTGTGAGTTAAATGTACTGAATTTGGACACTGCACCCAGGCACGTTTGCACATAGTGACGAGAGTGCCGGCTCCTCCATGGATATATACATACATACATACATACATACATACATACATACATACATACATACATACATACATACATACATACATACATACATACATATATATATTATATATATATATATATATATATATATATATATATATATATATATATGGTAATCTGGAAGCCGGCACAACACGTCAAGAAGTCATCACTGCCTGGGTGCAAAACGCCCAAAATTTGAATAGAAGAGTAAAGAAGCTCGCACTCGCAGGTCTTATCAAAAACAAAAAATGGTGTTTATTCAATAAAAAGCAACTTTTTATTGAATAAACACCATTTTTTGTTTTTGATAAGACCTGCGAGTGCGAGCTTCTTTACTCTTCTATATATATATATATATATACCTTCAACTATAGTCAGGTGATCCCACTGGTGTCTAATAAAAGGGCAGCCAAGTTTGGGAGTTTTACTTTGAAAGCAGCAAGTAAGTTGCAGGTAAAACGTATTCGTCCCTTTTTTAAAATGTATAATGAAACCATAGAATTCTTAATTTATCAAATGAAAATTGAGCATAGGACTGGCCAGATATGGGATGACTTTGACGTAGTTGGCCAGCTTAAATATATTGCAATATATGGACAAACAATCCCTGTTTTGTTTAAAGGGTAAGGCATTTTTCAGTAGCAGTATGCACAAAATGTCTCTGTCTTAAATATATTGATAATGGGTTGAGTGCAGAGGAATCTTGTATTTGTCTATATATATATATATATATATATATATATATATATAGTATATACCTTTCCACAAGACAGCCTTCCTGTGGAAGGTGAGCTCCAATCCATGAGCTGGACTACTGGATCGGAGTACCTGGCTTTCCTGTTCTTTCCAGAATATTCCAGCTTCCTCGACCTGGCAACCAAAGCCTTTAAACAGAAAACCTATTCAATGTTTATTAACACCCTTCCTGGTGCCTACCTCTCCTACTATGGTGAACTTAAAGGGAAAACACATCTTTTCCTACATTGTTTTGGTCACTCTACCACAATATTTATCCACACACAGACACATATAAACTGTATCTTTATTCCCTGATGAAGAGGGCCTGAGCCTCTTGAAACGCATTGGAAGTTAGGAGCAGTCAGTGTCTTCTCCCTTAATATTTTTACTGCTTGTACTTTTATCCACTTTGAGTAGATAGTTGTTTTTACGATTTATACATAATTAAAAGCTTTAATGCACAATGTTATCTTCTGTTGTTTTCTCACACACACACCAACTGAATGGGTTGCCATTGCTGAAACACTGAGGATCAAATTGTATTTTGAAAAGCGACTCTCAACATTGTGCTTGTGAGTATAAAGGCGGGAGGAGGAGCACTGTGGTGAACCCTTACCTGAAAAATATTACTCACATTCCCTGCTAAGTGGTAACAGGATTTTGAAACCTTGCAGCTATACCATTGGTGATGCACTATGGCTGTTTTACCTTGCACTCTTTTTTTTCATTTTCTGGTTGCACTACTGAGAGCAGCCTCCATTTGAATTTGAGTTCAGTGCGAAACCTTTTTTCTTTTATACATATAAACTGTATATCCATACTTCAATATATGATCAGCTGCAACAATGATGCAGTAACACCCCTTAGCAGTAAAGGGCTTAATAAGGTTATATATTTAGCATTAAAAGCACAACAATTTAAGAAAAATGGCCCTGATAAAATACGTTCTGCTGCTTGCAAATCTATCCAAACAAATGCAAGACTACAGAATAATGAATCCCAAAGGTTTGTAAGAAGGTTGTTTATAAATAGATAATATATTCTGTGTTAATACTTTGCTTACATAATTGTGTACAATTTGCAGTGTTGAACCAACAGAGGAAAATGACCTTGCACAAAGGCACCACTGACTTCCTGATTATATGCACTCAGGACCGCCATCAGAAATCGCAGGGCCCCATACGACAAAATTTCCAGGGCCCCCTGGGCTGCGCCCACCGCAAGCCCCACCTACAGGTCCGCCCTCCCCACCTACAGGTCCGCCCTCCCCACCCCACAGGTCCGCCCCCCACCACACAGTAAAAAAAACAAAAAAATATCGGTGGCTAGGGTTCCCACATGTTAATAAAAAATAAAAAGATATTGGTGGTCAGGGCCCCCCATAAAAAAACATTTGTGGCCAGGACCCCCCCATTAAAAAATATTGGTGGCTAGGACCCCACATGAGAAAAAAAAATTGGTTGCCAGGGCCCCTTAAACGTCCATGCCTTCCCAAAGTCTCTCAGAAAAATGGGGGGCCCGGCTAATCAAGCAAGTGTGCGTGGCCGGGCCCCCCTTACCCTTGGGCCCCCCTTACCCTTGGGCCCCCTACAACTCTCCCCCCCGTCCCCCCCTGATGGCTGCCCTGTATGCACTATATAATTAAGGAGCTTTGAACTACTCGTAGGCCCAGAGATCAGTCAGCCAATACCCTGAATAGGACAAGAAGCCTTCATTCAGGGTATTTAATTCATTCTCAGGGGAACAAAGTGCCTCATTTTAACACTGCAACTTGCTATGTGAATGGGTTATTAATTCCTCAATTGGTTTGTGGTATTAGAAGAACCTTGTATTTTAGCGTGCCCTCATACTCTAATCAAGTAGTAGTTGTTAATTTTGATAAGGAGGCTCAACATGCCTTTTAAACATTCACCCCTGCAATGAAAACCATTCTACATCTTGACTGAAACCAAACAAAACTGCTGTGGGATTTATTATTAATGTATAAAAAATGTATGCACTGCATATACTGTACGAGTAGGGCTTTATAATATATCCATCCATGCTTATCTTAAAACTGTATTGCTAAGGCAGATATATTTGGCTGTAGAAGAAAAACAGCATTAAGTGATTTGGAATATTTTGCTTTTATCAGCTTGTGCCGACGTATAAGCTATTTCTTTGGAGCAGGATGCTTCTGCAAACACTTGTCTCACACTGGTTTATCTTGGAAGGTCCCCAAGGTTGTTTAACTGCAGAGAACTTGGCGTGCTGGATATTGTTATCTATTTCCAATAGACACAAACATATGCTGCACAAAAAATTCATATTCATGTGTGTCACGGCTACAAAGGCTTAATGGCCCCAGCAGCGAGTAAGCAGCATAGATCTACTTCTCACCCGAAAATTCAAATATATCTCATTACACAACAGCTTTATTTTTCAGCAGGTCGGCTAAAGATGTTAAAACAAAATGGCAAGCATAAAGGTAAAATGAACAAGATGTCAGGAGGATGCCGTTAATCACTGCTTCATACTGATAGGGTTCAGAATTTTACATTGCCAAAGAGCAGGGACACACAGATAATTTCATTTGTCTTTTATATTGTCCATGAGATGAAATGCAAGGTTAAAGGCACACTAAACCATTTAACCTGTTACATTTGTCTAATGGAGCTCAGGTGTTCTTTTGGCAGAGCTTTTTCTGGTCACTATAAAAGTGTTTCACAAAGACTATACCAGTCACATCTGGAAAACCCAAACCCCAGGGGAGTCACTGGATTCCTGTCAAGGCATGTTTTTCTGCCTTTGTCTGTGGGCCTGGCCCTTAGCTACTCGGGTACTGACAGGACTTATTGCATGAGAATCCATAAACTTCGACAGGGGCAGGCAAGGGTGCCGAACGGGTAATCAGGGATGGAGCCAGTAAGGAAGGAGACAGGCTGGGTCAGAACCAGATAGCAGGAGCAGAATCATGAGGCAACTCAAGGTCAGGAACAAGCCGGGTTCAGAACCAGGAAGTCACACAGGGAACAGGAGCAGGAATAAACAGTCAGGGCCCGATTTACATAAAAGCCACCCCTAGGCCCACTGCTGTTCATTGCCCCTGTCCCCTCCCCTTTATTCATGCAAATTTTCATCATCGGAACTGGAGCAATGGGAATTGGCACACAGGAAGAAGTATTTCTGAACTAATGTGGGTGTGTTTGGGCAGCATGCTGCCCCCTAAAATCCTGCCGTCCTAGGTCCGGGCCTTGGTGGCCTTTCCACAAATCCGGGCCTGACAACAGTTGCAGGGAACAGAGCAGACTATATAGGCAGACTAATGGTGAATACCGAGCACCTGTGGCCAGATTGATAACAGGTGAACAAAGCCATGCTTACTTGCAATTACAAATTTAGCAAGTTTAGTTAGAGTCTTACCGGTCTGCTCACCTAAAGCAGCGATAACGCAGACAGCCCGGAAACATCAGATTCCTGGTTCAACTCCAGGTAGGATATTACAATACTTTACCTTGAGTGATTTATCCTATAATCCTTACATTTTCAAATGGATCTTACACACTGGCACTAGTGATGGGCAAATAAATTAGCCAGACATGAATTTTCAGTGAATTTCGCATATGATTTTGCAGAACTGCAGCAACAATTCGCCGGCAAAAAATCCCCTGCCTCAAAAAAAATTGACACGCACCAATTTTGACACGCACATAAAAATTGTCACACGTCAAAATTATTCGGATGCCCATTGACTTTAATGCATTTGGACCAAATAGTAGCGCGTATAAAAATGATGCTCACGTCAAAATGCTTTTCGTGATTTTTTTGCCATTTCGGAGCACAGATTTGCCCATCACTAACTGCCACACATTCAAACTTTTTACATGCAGGGTCTAACCACTGTATTGTGTGAACCATACTTTTTTTTCAGAAAGTCTGATGCAAGTACAAAAATATTAATTATATTTGCCTGGAAATGCTCACAGTATCAATATATATAATGTGCTAATGAAAATTCTAATGCTAATGCAACCTGTGCTTTCAGACTTTACTTACACTAATTGGAGTATAACAGTCTGTGGCATAACTACAGTAGATGTTACTGGCCCTGCTAAAAATTCAATTTAGGACTCTAAAACATTAGTATTCTACCAAAAGCATTAAAGGCTCCCCTGCAACTGGGGGTCTGCTTCCTTTGTAGTTACACCCCTGATTACAGCATCTAAATGTGTCTGGAAAACTTATTCAAAGCAATAAAATGATTCCTGATTCCTGAAAATGATAGCAGAGGAGCCCTGGTTGACCATCATGTCATAAAGTTTGTAACCTTAGCTCAATTTAATAATCTTCTAATCTTCTACCATAAAACCAGCTTGGCAGCATGTCCAAATGATAAGATTATTTTGTGCGTGGTGTGTCATTAGTGTTTATATATGTATAGCGAGCCTAAAACTGATATGTCTGTCGGAGGATTAAAAGTATCTGTCCCCTACCTTTGCTAATAATGACAACAGAGAAATAAACTTGCACTTCCTTTCCCCATGACAAAAATACATTTTGAGAAAGAATGGCTTAAAATTAAGCGTTTTTTCTTGACCTTTAAATGTTTTTCATCAAATCTAGACTCAATTCTAAAGAAAAAGGTTCATAAAATAGTGCCTAGGAATGGACAAGTCCATTAAGCAGCTATCAGCAAATAAAAACCAGGTGCCTAAATCAAGACATTCCGTGTGATGCACTTGCCGTTGTAACAGTAAATAGTGAAATGGAATGACATAACTGCATGCCAAAGGCAAATGAGGACAACATGAAAACACACAAATTCCTTATTATTGAAGAGGAACAAACAGAAAACAGGTGGTCTTGTCTTTTAAATTATGTATTAGAGGTTCATGTCTTCTTTTAACATGATTGCAGCCGACAGCTATTTGTCTCAGCATCTGTCCTGTGCATCTTTTAGGAATCCAAGTGGCTGACATGACCCCTTTAGGTTGAGATAACTGAGCTGATGAAAAGCTAAAGCTACCATTACTATCTCTTAAAAGCTGCAAGCGGGGAGGATTAATCTCATGGAACCAATGCTGGGGTCTAGGTTATCTCTCCCCTTTGAAAGCTAATGGAGGGGGAGGACTAAGCCCTATGATGAAAACCAATGCCCAGGTCGGGAGACCTTATTTTTCAGGTAATGCTCTTATGCCGGGAGGCTTTAGCATTTGAAATTATGACCAGAGGTAAATAGTTAGGGACCGCCATATGGGTTTTACCTTGACGTGGTATGGTGGCTTATCAATCTTATGATCATAATTTTGTAACTAAAAAACCCCCTGTCTTTGTAAATACATGCATCTGCATAGATTACTGATATGACAGGGGCCCAGGGAATGTGCATTGATCAATTTTTCTTCTTTTTTTCTATGTCTGTAGTTAATTTGGCCAGATCAGTAGCACTTCCAATGTATTTTAGTACATTTTTATTAAGCTCTCACAACTTTTCCTTTTTGCATTACTTCATCAGATGGCCAAATTCTTGCACTGCCCTGCATCATCACTAAAATGAGTGATGTACAACTTTAAAGAACCAGATCAGCTATTTTACACAGCACTTTCAAATAAAAAGCACTACACTGAAGTACTGATGTACAGAGAATGATCTATTGGTTATCTCATAGTAAACACGCTCAGCCTCATCTTCACTGATGTTCTGGCTTTATCGTTTACTTGAGTTGCCAAAATACATGCAAATACATTTCTTGATATCCGTTTTAACACTAAAACTCGTCGTTTTCTCACTAAATAAAAACATTTTTCAACCAAACTCTCAAACCCAGATGCCTTTCATTTACCAATAAATCTAAATGATAAAAGCATTTAGAGGAAACAGTCAAGACAAATTTGTGTGTCGAATCAACTTTTTCGATCTGATGCTGGATTATCAACCGAAAATCAGCCCAAAACCCTTGAAGATCATGAAGGCAAGAAAAGCATTCTAAAAATGAGTGAAGAAGTAAAGCTATTATAGATAAGACTTGCAACCCAACCCGCCAACCCATATCTATACCCACATTTGAAAGTCCTACCTGTAACCCGTAGGTCACCCACATTTTTGTAGTTAACCAGAGGATACCCGCTGGTACCCGACCTACTGCAGGACTGTGCTTGCAGTATCCACTCCCACTAAGGGTGAATACTTGAATATGACTCCTTACAACAGTGATCCCCAACCAGTGGCTCATGAGCAGCATGTTCCTCACTAACCTCTTGGATGTTGCTCCAAGTGCCTCAAAGCAGGAACTTATTTTAAAATTCTTGACTTGGAGGAAAGTTTGGTTGCATAAAAACCAGGTGTACTACCAAACAGAGCCTCCATTAGACTGCCTGTTGGCTACTAAATAACCAACCACAGCCCATAATTGACACCCACACAAACTTTTTCATGCTTGTGTTGCTCCTCAAATCTTTTTACAATTGAATGTGGTCTACGCATTAAAAAAGGTTGGGGACCCCTTCCTTACAATAACATCTTTTTAAAACTAAGCAGACTTTAGCTGATTAGCTCACCAGTTGCAAAAAGTTACCTAATGCATAATAATAGTTAACTGAATATTTCTCACACAATATCCATAACCATAACCATTTTTTATTAAAACTTTGCACTAGCCTACTTCTACTCCTCTATGATGAATCAATGAGAAACCTAGCAAAGGTGTCACAAATAATTCAGTACAACAAAGAACACAAGAACATTGTACAACTTCTCTTGCACATGACAAGAATACAGGATTAGAAATTGCTTATTTGACAAAATAAATTACTGTCATAGAAATACATAACCACATGAAACAATCGTCATTCAGGCTGCTCAGTTTATTATTTATTAAATGGTTGTATGCTTTCTTTTTTGTGATGCTATTAATCCTTTGTTTTTATGATACCTTTTGTTCTGTTGCTGTATCATTTCTTCTTGTATAAGGTAGATAGGTAATTCTTATGTAGTATATCGTGTGAAAGTTAGTGATGGGCGAATTTGAGCCGGCGTCTCGTTTTTGATGCCGGCGTCTCGTTTTTGATGCCGGCGCCCATTTTTTTGACGCCGGCGGCCGTTTTTGATGCCGGTGGCCGTTTTCTCCGACGCAGCAAAATTTTTTTTTGACGCCGGCGAATTTTTGCCGCAAATTTATTCGCTGGCGGCGAATCGCGCAAATTTGCTCTTTGGGCTCTTTGGGCATGCAAAGCTGGAGTTTAGACAGAATCTAAACTCTTTCTTTCTCTTTCATTCTTTATTTCTTAAATAGATAATTTCTTGACAAGAAATATATCTTTCTTCTGTCAAGAGCAAAATTGAATGTCTATAAAATTTGAAGAACTCAAATCCATTACTGCAAAGTGCTGCATGTCACATCTGGCCCATGGAGGAGTCTACACGGTGAAAAATCTATCATTTGCCTGTGCCATTTATAAAACTATGCTTCTGAAAAATGCTGTTGTGTACAGAAATAAGCAATAGCTTTATATATGCAAAAAAGGAAGAAACAGGACATCTCTTTACACTTGAGTGCATTTAATTTCGTATTTGTATTCTTCTGTAATGCTGAGGGTAGCGACAGCAACAGGGAGGAATTGTCACAGTAGGGGTTTTTCTTTATACTTTTCAAATCACTAAAGTTGAGTATCCGAGTTGTACAACGTATTACTCTATTAGTATATTCAAATCCAAAATCCACCACACTACTTTATAAAAAAAGGTATACAGTGCAAATGTTACTTTCATATACTTTCACACATACACATTTAGGGGCCCATTTACTTAGCTTGAATGAAGGAATAGTATAAAAAAAAAACTTAGAATTTCGAATGTTTTTTTTGGCTACTTCGACCTTCGACCATGACTTCGAATCGAATGATTCGAACTAAAAATCGCTCGAATATTCGACCATTCTATAGTTGAAGTACTGTCTCTTTAAAAAAAACTTTGACCCCCTACTTCGCCACCTAAAACCTACCGAAGTGCAATGTTAGCCTATGGGTAAGGTCCCCATAGGCTTTCTAATGTTTTTTGGTCGAAGAAAAATCGTTCGATCGATGGATTAAAATCCTTCGAAACGCACGATTCAAAGGATTTAATCGTTCAATCGAACTATTTACGGTAAATGCTTCGACTTCGATATTCGAAGTCGAAGGCTTTACATTCGGCAGTCGAAACAACGAGGGTTAATTAACCCTCGATATTCGACCCTATGTAAATCTGCCCCTTGGTTTGTAATTGGTTCATTGCACAAATTTCCATGCAACAATACCTACAGACCCAGATAGTTCTCTATATGAACATTTCATTGCAAATAGTTCAGTTACTTGCAGAGATGTTAGTAGTGTGGCCAAACAAGACATTATAACCAATCCCATGTTAGTATTAGAAACAATTTGTGCAGTGTATACGGCAGGTATGAATTTCATGCATATCCCCAGATTACGTCAGACTGAAATTATCTTTGCCACAAAAGGCCAGGCATTTTATTGACAGTTTTATTGAGAATTTAATGGCAATGGGTACAATTCTGCAAGCAGCTATATGAAGATTATATTGCTTGATATTGATTACATAGCTGATCATATTCATTTCTAAGGGGCAGATTTATTGTGAGATTGGAGCTCACCACAGAAAAATCACCTCACTTTGATACAGACCCCATTTTGTGACTTTTTTCTGTGGAAAGCTAATCTCACTATTTGATAAATCTGCTCCTTATAAATATCTTTAGCTTAATGCAAAGAAAAAAAAGAATAAAGAACAATAAAGAGGCTGTTCCCCTTTGAGTTAACGTATAGTATAAAGTAGAGAGTGATATTCTGAAACAACTTGTATTTAGCTTTAATTTTCAATTATTTGTTTTTTTTGTGATTATTTAGCTTTTTATTCAGCAGCTCTCCAGCTTTTAATTTCAGCACTCTGGTTGCTATGGTCCAAAATACCCTAGTAGCCATGTGTTGATTTTAATAAGAGAAAATGAGTAGGAGATGGCTTGAATAGAAAGTGCAATAAAAAGTAGCAATAACAATAAATGTTTTACATTTGTACATTTGTTTTTAGATGTAATCATTGACTCCCATTTGAAAATGAGTCAGAAGGAGGGGATTATATTAAAAACTATAAAAAATAATGAAGACCAGTTAAAAAGTTTCTTAGAACTGAGCATAACATACTAAAAGTTAAGTTAAAGGTGAACCACACCTTAAATGACCAATTAATGACATGCAAAAGCGAGTGTTATTCCAGTAATTGGCCTAAAACAAAACATACACTTTTATTCCATTCATGTAAAAATATATTTCAGTGGTAAGCTTCAGTTTCACAATAAGACAGACAAGTGCAGACACCATTACAGATGGATTGAATAAATTCAAATATTGTGATTGTGCATAATTTATTCCCTTTCACAGTGAAAATATGGATTGGAAAGCGGAAATCAATACAACTTAGTTAAGCATGAATAGACCCTTTGTATAATCAACGATTTGGCTTGCAGATTTCAACATGGTGAACAAGAATGGGCCATTAAGCTGTGAAGTACTTTGAGAAAGCACTCTGAGAAAGAAGCTTACATTACATGAATACCTTGAAGCTTGCATCTCAGCCCAATGGAATTCTTTGTGCAGAAATGTAAAGCTCACTGTCTATGGTTCACTGCACTATATCTGTGTTGCAGCTCAGCAGATAAGCATGTAATCCATGCTCCTCTCTGCAATGGTATCACACTGGAAGAAAGATACAGATGCTAAAGTGATAGGGAAAAGAGAAGCATAAAGAAAAATGGCCTTTCTATATATTTATTTGCCTGAGTATTTCGTGGATAATACCAGGGTATAAACAAATAACTAGTTATAAGGCAATCAGCACAGCAGAGTGCTACAGCATTTTTCCTGTATTTAAATTAAACACTTTTTGTTTCACATCTGAGTGGTACAGATTACACTGATTATTACAGTGGAGAAAAACAGCCTAACATCAATTAGTGATTCATGAACTGGATTATGGTTTTCCAGCTGACTATAATGTTACCACCAGATTTTCATTATCTTCGCAGCAGATGGAGAAACATGTCACAAAAGAATTAATGTTTTTATTTTTGCTTTCCCCTATACTCTGCAAAAAAAATAGCAGGATCACGGTCATTGCCTCTCACCTTGATTAATTGGGAGGGGATGTAATGGCTGAGGAGAAGCAATAAACATCAGGCGCTTTTGAATGCAAATGCAGTTTTTGCTATTAATCTGTGTAAATAAACAGGTACAAAGCAGCTAAAAACAAGATCAAGAAAACATATAAAATGTAAAGAAGGAAAAGTTCTTCATAAGGGGTCATTTTTTAATGCCCCAGATACAAATGCTACACTACTAAGGGGTGCAAAATTGTCACCCTTAGTGCTCATATCGCAGCATTTGTGTGTAGGGCTTTGCTGAACTCAGCACCTCACACCTGTTTAAAAATCAAATGCACAATTTAGGGAGGCAGAAGGAGGGAAACCTATGTGCCAATCTCACAACAACCCATCATGATTACAATGCTGCTTGTCACTGCCAGAAGCTGCATTTATCCATAAAGCACAGGAGTGCAAGGACCTTTGTATGTGGCTGCTGATGGTTGGGCAGGATGCAATGCATGAAAATCATGGCGCTTGCTCTCTACAACCTGCCCAGATGTATGCATTTATAAAAAGAAGTATAAAACTGCATGCACATTTCTTGCATTTTCCACAACTGTGTGAGCTAAGTATTTATTAACTGATCTCAGATGCTTATCAGCCCTTTCCCAATTTGACATAATTAAGGGGGTTATTTATTCATATATATGCTAAAAACTCGACAAATTTGCTATGAAATTTGAATTTTTATTGGTATAAAAACTCACATTTTTTGAGATTTATTATACCCCAGGCTGCAAAAAGTCAGTATCCGAAAATCCTCCATCTTCAACCTGTTGGACTTTTCTGCCGATTTCACAAAAAGTTCAGACTTTTCGAACATGAAATCCGAAAAATTCAGATTTTTCACGCAACAATCCAAAAAAAGTCTCAGTTTTAGTGCGACAATTCGATTCGATTCGATTTTTTTGTTGAGTTGTTTTGTTATGATAAATAAGGTTAAATCATGGATTCTAGTTTGGCTGGACTTTTTTTTTTCATTGATTAATCAGAAAAATGTTAAAAAAAAAAAAATATATATATATATATAGATATATATATATATATATATATATATATATATATTTGTTTGTTTTTTTAGGTACTGTAGGTACTGTAATTGGCAAAGCTGTTGCTACTCACCAGCACTCATTACTGTTAGTTGGAACCTTTCTTTTGCAGGGTACAGAGGTCAGCTCTATTTTCCACTGTAATTGTTGTGGCTATCGTGAGACCAATTCTAGGTACTGGAAGAACAAGACTAATTAATTATTTATGTGGCTCATTTATAATAAAGTAATTATTAACAGTTTATATAAGTATTATATTAATTATTGTATATGAATATGTATTGAATATGTATTCTTGATATTTTCATTTATTTTTGCTAATAATTAATTTACAAATATGAAATTCAAAGGATCATTCCTATCTAGTCAGGATTGAACATATGAAATATAAAAACTGATATCATGTTCACCCACTTAGTTTTAGGGTTTGTTTGTTTTTTTTCATATACTTTCCATGCTGTGAGAGAAATTGGCAACAAGTTTGCATTGCAAAAAATGTTTCAGCAGGTTCCCAGATGGGCTGTCACTTGATAAGTCTTATATATGGATGTACATTTGCCATATTTTAAGATTTGTCTAGAAAAATCAATGTAAATCTTGATCAATCCTAATTGTAGTCAATAGTTACAGTCACGTGTTATATAACCAATTTCCCCCAAAAATAAACTAGGTATTAATTGAGCTTGTTACGATTTCTGATGTGAACTTCACTGGAGAAGAGATGTTTTCTTCTTACAGTCGGCTTTCACTAGAACTTTTGCTGTTCTGTCATTTATCTACTGCAGTTTTACAGATTTCTCTTCTTTCTGTGACCGATTTGCTTATGTTATGAGGACATATTGTGCTTAAAAAAATGAAATGCCAGAGGCAAATAACAGTACCTTCTGCAACATTATAAACAGCCTTTTGATTGGTCCCTAGATGGCTCCCCATCTGAAAGTAAAGATTTCCAGCTGTCACCTCTGGCCAATACTCAGGAAATGATGGCCAATTTTGCTAAAGGGAACATCCCAAAAAGCACACACAGCTGTTTCCCTTCTCCTATCAATGTCTCTGCAGAAATAATTCTGCAGCAGCAGCTCTTCATATAAACATACAAAGATAGACAGTGCTTACCAGCATTCATATGAATATTTATTTATTATTACATTAAGCATGGAAGCATTCAGAAAGTTAAGGCCACTCCTTGAAATTGTAAACTAGCGTTGTAATACTTGAGATAAAACTTTTTAAACTATAAAAAAAAGTAATTGCCCCGCCGTCAATATTTATATGTTTCGTGATCTGTGATTTGTCTCTCTACAACTACATCTTCTACCAATGCAACAGCAGCCAATGCCAGAAACTAGTAGTTAGCAGATTAAATCAGGGCC
Organism: Xenopus laevis; assembly: GCF_017654675.1. NCBI lineage: Eukaryota > Metazoa > Chordata > Amphibia > Anura > Pipidae > Xenopus > Xenopus laevis. The sequence continues at coordinate 67,846,974 of NC_054378.1, read as the reverse complement.
AGTAACTGACATCAAAAGCATCAGAGTAACTAAAGAGCCTATAGCTATGAAAATTGTCCTCAAATAATAGTGCTCAGTATAAAGGACTACCTAGTTGCATAGTTTTTCCTACAGTATATCTCTTTGCAGATTAGATTCAAACTCAAAGGATTGTTTAGGTTAATGCAAATCTTCAACTATATCTTACTGGCCAAGAAAAACATTATACCACACCATCTTGACTACCAAGTAATGTTACCTGACTTCTGGAAACAGATTTTAACATAGCAATGGAAGTAACATCTTTACTGTTCTTTTCATCATAACATTTTATAGTTCCTTAAAGCTGTCAAATTAAGAACAAAGAGACAATTTGTTAAAGCAGACTTTAACTGCCTGACTGCTAGGTATGTCTCAGGTACCCCAATTTTAATTTGAATAAAACTGCCCCTTAAACTATCCAGCATTACTCTGATATTTGTCGCTGGTGAAAATGAAGTGAGGATGGCCAAAATATTTTTCTTTTAAAAAACTTCAGAGGGTTGCTTAAAGAGTTACAAAAAAACATGGCTGCTATGTCAGTGGTAAATCTAATTTTTTACCTAGAAAAGTTTAAAGGGTTATATGATTCTAAGCAACTTTTCAATATACATTAATTACAAATTATCATTCAAAAAGCAGTATTTGTCTGTCTGTTGACATTCTATGCACTCCTGGGTTTGGCTCCTGAAACACTATTACAAGTCAATTAATAAAAGGTGATTAATAGACCTGGAAAAGAACTGTTGCATTGGTTTAAGAGTCGGACCTAGAGAACAGAAAGAATACTTTACAAATAACTTTAAAACCACTAAAATGTTTAATTCATGTATATTAAAATAGATGAATGCTTAGAATTAAAATGTATTTTATTATCCCAAAAAACAAACATTTCATGGGCCCTTTTAATTATATTAAAATGTGCAATGTGAATTATTGTAGGCAGCGGCTGCTGGAAATGTACAATATAATCTGGGAAATGGGAGTGTTTTAACCAGTGAAAGGCCACATGCTTGAGGTCCCTGATATACTGTACCCTACTAAACACACTGATATTTACACTTCTTGCTTGATCTAATAAAACCTTGGAATGGTGGCAAATAAGCACATAACGGGAGAATTTAAGCATACTTGGTTTGATAACTGTTACTAAAGCCATAAATCTATCAATCACAGAGGATTTTCACAGAGAGCAGAGCCAAGAACAAGCCTCTTATGTAGTAATCTTTACATAAGGCCAAGCTTGATCTTGTTTACTACAGATTTAAAATTTGCAGCTATGATTTTCGAACACATCTGCAATAAAACATACTGGAGCACAAGATGAAGTCATTGGTGATTAAAATCACTAAGCAAAGGCACATTGGAGAAGGCACATTTATAACAGTATATACAGTATATAAACATGAATATATGTTGGCATATCTGGATAGAGCCTTGCATGTATTAACTGCAAGTAGGTGGTGGCATTTTTAGCTGCATCTACAAGAGCAAAAGGGAGGCATTGCTCCCTATAGTTTTTCTCTCTACAGAATTCCCTAGTTTGGTTTAAAAAAGAACTTGAAGTTGGCTTTGCTCTATGGGAAAATCCACTGTGATAGATAGATTTATTGCTTTGGTAACTTTTATTGAACCAAGTATGCTTTAACTCACCCATTATGTGCCTATTTTCTACCATTCCAAGCATATTCTACATCACACTGCAGATGTGTTAATATCAGTGTGATAAATGGCTGAGAACGAAGTGCACAACTGAATTAAAAATGACTTTAGAGGTCCCAAGGTTTCTGGTTAGAGAGATGGGTCCATGCATGGGAGAGAAATTATTCGAAATAGACCTATTTATATGGAAAATTGTAGCAGCCACCCATCTTGTTACAATGACAACAAACAGTATGACTGTCATTGCATTGTGGGTTTAAAAAGAATTCTTTATATCCCCCTTATCCAGTTCCCACAATGTAAATGTGTTATATTTTAGTTTAAAAATCTGCTTTCTGCTTCCTGGAGTCAGGAACCCAGCTACCAGACAGCATATTACATTTTAGAATGGAGAAAAGAAGAATTTAAAGGCAAATGTGAAAACAATTCAATTGTCTCAGAATATCATTGTCTACATAATACTAATGTTAACTGGAAGGTGAACTGCCCTTTTAATAACTATAGTGCATTTCTGGATGGGTTTTAAAGACTACTTTTTTATCCTCCACAGCAGACTGTTGGAATGGTTTTAATATACTTACAATTATTATTTACATAAGTGCATTTGTGTTCTATTTTATACAGTAATATCTCTTTTTATACTGCTTTAAATAACACTGTGGCAACATATTTGCAAGCCCTACAATCTAAGACAAATCCCAAAATGCTAGGGATCCCAGCAATCTGAGAATGATCCTGCCTTTTACATTAGTGCACATCAGGATATGGATCGTCTGTTCTCTCATACATTATTCACTGAATCACATGCTGTTCACTTAGAACATACAAGGGTTGTCAGGTGTTATTATCACAGAAGGTTTGTGAACTGACAAATCTGCATTAACCACATTCTCAGGGGATGTAAACTTTCAGCATTTTCTCAGCACTCACTTTTGCACAAACCATATAGATTCCCTCCTGAAACAATCGGACATGACTTTCTCTACTTTCCTGCTTGCAAAAAATCATTCTAGACTTAGGATCACAAACAGTGTAATGGTATGATTCAAGTCAATGGGACCTAAAACAACATATTATTTTGGCCTAAAACATATTGGGGCTAATGGGTAATGTCCATTTCAATTCTATGTTAGTGATTGACGTGATCTTGGGAAACACCTCTGCAACTGCATGGTACCCCCCTATTGTAAAATATAAAGATATTATAAGGCACAAAGAAGTTCCATAACCATATGATAATGATATCAATTCTATGACATTCCATGACCAAAAGCACAAGGGCAGAGGCTGAGTTATACTCAAATATACTCATTTTACAACAGAGGGTACATTATTTATTATAATACACAAGTGAGTTATGTGACTGAAATGACATCACCAAGCACCGATTAAAATTGATGACATCACTAAGCAGCATTCATAAGGATATAATTTATGGGATATCCAGGGCTTTTATGTATTATATACTTATATCTCATGTACCAAACCCCAATAAAATAGATCTCCAGTTGTATTTTATCACAGCTTATCCATACAGATACTTTTTTTTTGATGGTTTTTATACTGCAGTTATAAGTTCATTATAATCAGCTTGCAATGCAAGGCCAATATTAAGAGCATGTTTAGCACTACTGTAGGGTACATTTTATCTAGAATGCTCAGGACTTGAGGTTTTCTGGATAATAGATCTTTCCATAATTTGGCTCCCCATACATTGTCTACTAGAAGTTCATGTAAACATTAAATAAACACAATAGACTGGTTTTGCTTCCAATAAGGATTAATTATATCTTTGCTTGGATCAAGTACACAGTGCTGTTTTATTATTACAGAGAAAAGGTTTTTTAAAAGTTTGGATTATTTGAATAAAATTAAGTCTATGGGACATGGGCTTTCTATAATTAGGAGCTTTCTGGATAACAGGTTATCGAATAATGGATCCCATACCTGTACAGGATTTTCAATAACATTTTTCTTTGTTTGATAGAGTGAAATCAGATCATTCTCAAGACTACAGAACATCTTGTGATAGTAGGGAGTTGTATTACCTTGCAAGGACCAAAAATGGAGCTTTGGTTTCACTGTTTGCACAGTTTGCAAAAAGTAGATTTGGCAAAAGTCCTCTTCTTGAAAGCATGTTAAATAAGATGGTATACTATCCCTTTAATAGGATTATCTCCAAATGGGATTTTGCTCATCACAACTATGTTCAGTCTCAACACAGAGGCAGTGCACTATTACATATAGTACTGAAAGTAAAGCAAAACTGCAACTCACACTGTTAGATGTACTTTATCAATATTTAATAAAACTGCTGAGAAACAGACAGGAATCATTTCCCCCATATTATAATAATGATAACAACCTTTACCTGATTTATTTCTCACATTTAAATGTCATAAAGGCACAATATAGTAAGTGTTAGCAGAAGGGTTTACTCTAATTTTTTTTAAATATCAGTAGTTTAAATACAGTCTGAATAGAAATACGGTTACTGGGAAAACAAGAAATCTTAGCTAAAGTGGGCATGTGTAATACTGTGTACTGCAACATAGTTATCAATTGTTCCACTAAAATCCCTGAAAATGAATTTGACAATTCACTTGGTAGAAAAATTGTAAGCGATGAGAAATTGTAGAAGAAATAATGTAATGTGCTTAGGCCAATGTTCAGTTATGAAAAGTTATTCCCAGCAACGCACAAATGCCCTTTTTCTACACTCACTCTTATACAAAAAGCTATGAATATTTGCCTTATTAAGAAGCAAAACTTAATTTTGTTACCTACGGTAAATGCATTTTTCTTTTTTTAGACCATTATATCCATGCTTAGTGTAATTGAAAATACCCAGAAATGTTCATTTCCTGTCAAATGGAAATTTATACAATGCTTTTATATATAATATATATATTTTTTTTTCAACCGAGTCCTTTATATATTCCCAGAATTAAATTCTATAACCACTGAGCCTTAAAACTGGTTGATTTCCCCTGTTAATTTAAATTTTAATGATCTTCCTTTTAAACTTGGTTTGGAGATTGTAATAAGCAATACTTATCTACAGAGACCTAGAGATCCACTCTGGTTTGATGCTATTTACATGGTACAAGCAACTCTAAGCAACCCTGTTTTCAGGCTTCAGATTTTTATTTTTATTTATAAATATTCCTTTCTGAAACAATTATATTTACCCACAGCATTATTGGTGTCCTCTAGGAACACTTGCAATTATTACCATAGCTACAGATATAACAGGCCCCAAAAAGAAAAGGAGATTGAATGTAGCACAGTCCCATGGAGTATCCTGTGCTGATCTCCAATCTGAACCAATGCAATGATAAATTAGTAAACTGACAAAGTAACCCTTGACTGAAATTTGTTGTGGATAACACAACATGTTTTGGGCTAGGCCATTTGTCACACTTGGCAAAGGGCCTAGCCCGAAACATGTTGTGTTATCCACCAACCCAATAAACACATTGCAAATACACAGCACATTACGTCAGTATACTTTGATAACTAAGATATATCAGGCCATTTCTCTTTTATAAAGCTTCACAGACTTCACAACTTCCGAGTAAAATATAAGTAATAGAACTAGGTTATTGGAGCTGGACATCAGATGTATTTATTAATATTATTTATGTACTGATGTATTTATTGATTAATTGAAGAAATTAAAATTTTGCCACCAAAACAACTTTGTTAAAAAAAAAAAAAAAAAAAAAAGGCAACAGCACAAAAAAACAAAAAAAACCCCTCATAATCAGGAAAAAGTCCTGGAAAAAAATAACCCTGTTTGTGGCAAAAATGAATACATCTGCCCCTTAGTCTCTCTTTGCAAGTTGTGCATAGGGCTGTGTATTGCTGTCAAAAATAAGAATTATGCCCCCTGTTCTGCCTACTGAAATTACAACCAATTATCTTATGGTATTACTTAAAGCAAGGGGAGATAACATGGATAATTGGTACAGGTATGGGATCCATTATCTGGAAACCCATTATCCAGAAAGCTCCGAATTATGGAATATCTCCCATAGACTCCATTTTATCCAAATAATCCAGATTTTAAAAAATGATTTATTTTTTCTCTGTAATAATAAAACAGTACCTTGTACGTGATTTGAGCTAAATTATAGTTAATCCTAATTGGAAGCAAAACCAGCTTCCAGTGGGTTTATTAAATATTTAAATGAGTTTCTAATAGACAAGGTATGAAGATCCAAATTACAGAAAGATCCATTATCCGGAAAACCCCAGGTCCTGATCAGGCTGGATAACAGGTCCCATACCTATAATTGGATAATGCACAAGTCAACCAAACTACTTTGCATCAGGCAGGTCATGTTAGGGTTCTGTATTCTTATCTATGAGTTTGCATTTTTAAAACTACAGTACTGCTTACTGTATGGTCTAGCATGTACAACATGTATTGGGTGATTGTGTTTTCGGGCAGGAGAAAGGTACTAACTGTGCAGTACTCAGCATAAATAGCTTTACATCTTAGACTCAGCACTAGCTCTGCAAAAGTGCTAAGGAACCATAACGGACATTCAGAGGGGTAAGCAGTGAACAAGAACAGCTCCTGTATAAAGGATATCAGAGCTCCTTGGATCTAAATTATAGGCAGTAGGAAGAAGAGAATCACAGAAGTGTATAAGCAATGTGAAGAACGATCGAAATATATTTATCAGTAGACAAATAAGTAGGAAAGTATACACTAAAAATAAGGCATAACTATCAATGGGCATAATATAAAATTATAGTAATAAGCATAATAAGAAGCAGAAATAAACATATTAAGTAATCTAGGTAATTATAGTATGTATACTATGGAAGTTTTGCAATAACAATTATAAAATTATATGTGGAAAATGCATGGTTATTGGATTATAATAAGCACCACATAAAATGTTTTTTCCTTTAATTTTTGTCCAGCAAAACTTCAGGGAGTACTCATCCTAATTTAGTATGGTTCGGAAAAAAGAAGCTTTTCACATTTTAGCTTTAATTATTCCACTTTATCCATACAAAAAAAACACACTCACTTAGCAACTAAAAATGGCATGTTTTAACACCGGTTCTCAGCAATCTCAACGATACATTTCATTTATTTATTCTGTGTTTTCAAGAGCAGACTGTGTCTGAAATATCTTTACTACTGAGCAGCAGACTTCTTGCAAAATTTGCCATCTGTTACCATTTCTGTATAACTTCCCATGCCAAGTGCAGAGGCATAAATGTCACTCCAAATAATGCGGAATAAATTGCAATGATTTCAGTACAAATTTCTGTTTTGTCATTTCTAAATAATTTCACATTCCTTCAACATGACCTTTTATATACAGTTACATAGTACAGTAGATGAGCCTGATCCTATCCGGATTCTCCTGGCCAAATGGTCCTGGGATTATAATCCTGTTCTGCAATTTCCCTCAATACCGCCACTGCAACCCGCCTGATTTTTATTTACCCATCAACCGCAGTACAACGACTCAGTAGTATTTTACCATTCTGCCAACAGGGGACCCCATGCCCGAGTTGGCCAATTGCACACTGTCCATCCATCTATCCTGAACCCATCATGATTCCAATCTTCACTCCCATTTCCCAGGACTAACTCCAAAATCTGTGACGACAGATTTAATTATTATGAATGGAGAATTAAACTATAAGTTCATTTAATGCAGTACTTTTTAAAACATTCCTCCATTGCAGCACACTCCACTTTTTTCTTATTTATATACTGCAAAAGGGATGTGTTCATGATAAAAAAAGGCTGATGGCCAAAGTGAGTGGAGAGGCCGTTAAACATGGACTGTAGCAAAGATTCAATTTCTTTGTCATTGTGAAATATGTCAAACTGGGAATGTAGCTGTTATTTCTAACACTACAGTCAGTTTCCATAAAGATCAGATGTGGTATCTCTAGGTAGAGCTGCTGTTGCCAGAGGGAAAAGCAGTAATAAATGTCTTGTTATCTTGACATCTATAAGGATTTTTTTTTATCTATTGACATGTTGGGAATCTTGCCATGCTCTAAGAAATATAATTATGTAAAAAGTACTGGCAACATAAAAAAAGAATGCATAATAGATTTGTGTTTCCCAATTTCACAACAGCGATAAGTCCTATTCAGCCAGTGCCTCTATGTTGCAAAACACTGGGGCGTTTTTTATAGACTCTAAATTGTGTCCTGCAGTCTTAGCTGAGAAAGACAGTGCAGATGGTACAATGTATTCCCAAAACACAGGAGTCGGCTACACAAGACTGTATAAGGCAGATAAGTAATTAATAGGTGGGACAGAACATCATTTGGATCCATTTTGGTTATTATCTGCCTTAATAAAAATGTAACAAATGCAAATAAATCTTTTTATGTTGGATAGAAGCGCTTACAATACCAGTCATTTCCTGGGAATGGGAAGAACTTCATTCAAAGAACGCATTTATGGTACAAAAACTGTATTTTAATTGCTTTTTTTGTTGCCAAAGGAGGGTTAATATATAAATATATATTATAAATATGGAATTTATTTATAAAGCACTGAAATTGTACTGTAGAATATTTTGCAGTGCTATACAAGACAGGAACATAAACAGGGAAAAGTTAATATAAATTAAGCTAATGGAAATATTCAAATACAAAAGCATTAGAAATTTCAATACTCAGTTGAAACTAGCTCAGTTGAATCTATGAGGCGACGGCACACCAAAATAAAGGGGGGGAAGGGACTAATGCATATGTCAGGAGTGTTATGTAACAAAGAAATGCTATTGAAATGCATACTATACAATGAGGCTTGATAACTGGGGACTTGTTTGATACAAGGTGGTTGAACATTCCAGACATGTCAGGGAAACCACGGAAAATGGTTTTATGCATCACTCATCTCTTGAGCTGAACGATACAGACAGCAAACAGTACTGAGCTGAGAATAACAGCCAATGGGGAATGAGAAGCTGTATATAAAGGAGCAAAGGAAAACATTCTAAGAATTAATATATAATATCTGTGGAGTTATCCTGAAACATACTGTAGTTGTCATGCTTGGCCGTTGCACTATTTTGATGGTCCAGGTAGCCCCAGCTCAAGCCTCTAATAAATGAGTTTGGTTATTTCTGACACAATTTATTTGGGTTAAAAGGGTCAACAAAGGATCCCTCCAGGCTACTGTCCCCTGCCCCATAGTCTTAGAGTTCAGGAAAGAGAATCTTTGAATTCCCAGCTGTTTAAATCAGTGTCTTCCACATTACCACAGGATTTGACAGCTGATAGCAGTTCAGTGGTCAACAAAATCACTAAAGCTAGGTAAGTGATGAGGCTGAAGCACTAAGAGAAATATTTTACTTTAGCACAAATGAAACTGTCAGATTCCCCTGACAGCTAGACTGTTAATCCAAACCCAACTGTGCATTGATGTGTAGGCTTTTTCTGCCTATAGAAGCTAACAAAGGAAATATAATAAAATATACATTGCAAATCCTTCTTTTTAACACATTTTGTAGACTTTATGGCAGTTGTTCTGTTTTTCCAATGTATGAAATGTGTTGTTTTAAAAAGATTTGATAATATTAAAGAAACATAAACCCAGGTTTATTTCGCTAACTCATTTAGATTATGAAAACTCATAAGTCGTTGATATTCCTCAATGAATTGCATTTGGCCAGTAACAAGAAGAAATAGGCAGTTTACCATCTTGTCTATTCAAAGCCTTTTCCTAAACAGAATAAGGACTCTGCAGAATGGAACATATTTCATTGCTTCATGTCTGAAAATGATGTCTTGCATGTATATTAAAAAGTAAAAGAGAGCTTTAGTGACACTGTAATTTACTCATTTCATATTAGTTTTATAATTGCATTTGTAGTCTGTAGTGCTTCTTCATTTAAATGAACATTTCACTTTTAAACCCTATACTGTAGCATATTTGCTTCTTCAATTTCATCTTTTATGTCAGATATTTTCATTTTAGTTGCTTTTGTAGCTCTGAAGCCACCATATGATTTTTGACTAAAGGTAGCCATATATTTGTTTTGACAGTTTGACTCATTTTTCCTTACTGCAAAACTATGAACAGCCACCAAAGAGTGGGGAAGTGGAAATCACAACTGCTGCAAAAGCCTAACCTGCTGATGGCTCTTCTGTGCTTATGTATGTGACATCACTGATTTGTAAATGAGAGGGGCTGCAACTCGCAACTCCCTACAGATACATTTTTGTTAGCATTGTATATGTAATTCTACTTCTGTAAAAAGATATGCTCTACAAAAAAAGTGAAAAAAGTGAAAAATTAAAAAATGTAAAAGTTCACAATATCCAGAAATATATCGCAAACATATTTTATTGTATCCACACATGTACAAGTGATTTGAAATGTCCCATGTTTTCTGAGTTTTATGGATATTTCTGGCTTACCCCATCAGAGTTTAATGTAAATTTCCTTCAAAAATCCACCAAATCACAATCAGAATACTTAAAACTGTCATGCCGCATGATGGTCTAACAATTCTTTTATTAAGCCATTGTGAAGTATTAGATACATATATTTTTCAACATTATTTGTACTTGTTTCTGGATTTTACAATAAAGTTAAAAACTCATTTTAACAGCAGTGGTGTCTTGCTTCCCCACAGTCTCAAAAGTACAGAGCTATTCTGTTGTAACAGTGAAGTGTATCCATGGCCAATGGGTTCACCATGGTGCCATTTTTCCCATTCAACTTTCAGGAGGAAAGACCACAGAGTAACTATCAATTTAGCCCAAATTAGGAAAATAGGTTTATGTTTAATCCCACATGGGGGTCAATATCAATCAATAGTTATCAGACTACATTTTTAAAAACTGCCTCTTCATATATACTGTATGTAGCAGGATAAATACAGTGCCAAGTTCATGAATAATTCTACCAGAACACATGGCAGATAAATACAGTGCCAAACTCCATGGAGTATATTTATCAAAGAGTGAAGTTCGAGATCGCCACAGTCAGCTTAAGTGAAATTCTGCCAGTCTCCATTCATTTCTATGGGATTTTTAATGGCATATTTATTTTCACTTTCACCCATTGATAAATACTCTTTTGAAAATAAAGCATATCAATTTATGGAGAGTTTACTGGGGCAGTTTACTGTTAGCAAAGGTGAAGAGATTGGTTTTAAATGGAGAGGTGAAGCGGGAGGGGCCATCGTCTCATGCCCATTTACAGTCGGAAGAATGTAATGTGGGGAAAATGGCCACTGGGGGAACTAATGAATATAGCCAGGAACAAGGCAGCAGTGCGGACGCAGGACGCTGTTTCAGAAGGGCAATTGAAGCGGTTTGGGTAAGTCGCTCTACGTAGGCATGCCATAACATAAAAAAAGGTTGATATTTCCTTTAAAAGCCTCTTGATTTATTTTTGCCATAAACCAATGCTGGTTATGTTGTGACTTTTCAAATCTCAAAATGTATTTTCAGACTCACTATTTTAAACAATATGAAGTAAGTATAACACATCATAGATGCACACGATAAATAACAAACTAGAGCTGTTACATTTTTATGTCCTTCATACAATGATGGAGAATGATCCGTTTGGGTGCCGATGTAGACAACCGATGGGTCATCAATTTTTGTTCCCTAGCCATATAACCAAATATGAATCCATCAAAAAAACTGAGGCAGTGATTGTGCACTGGATATATATAGTGTAAAATGTGTTCTGTCAATTTCATTTGATAACTAGTTTAGATGTTTAGATGTATTTTCTTGCCTTCCAAATATATGAGATTCGCTAATTTTAATACATCTCTGCATTAGTCTTCCTTTTCATGCTGATTGTTTATATTTTACTACTGCTTTGTGCCCTCATTTATACTCCAAAGCCTCATAATGCTATTTTTAAACAATTATGATCAGTGCAGGTCTGCAGTATACTTGGCTATAGGAACGCAATTGCTATAGTGTAGAAAAATAAGAGCTTATATGTATTCAGCTCCATGGCAGACTTTAGTGTATAATTTAAGGAGTAAACAACCCAACTAATTCATACAATTCTTGATGGCTCATACGTTAGGGAAAATAACAGGTACAGTACAGTATTAATGAGCAAAGTTTGCACCATGGCTAGCAAACCAGCCCCCTAAGTGTTTAGTTTGGCTAATTTGGACTTGGTGCTAATTAGCTAAACAATATATATTATTTTACTTAAATGCCAGCAACCACAGGGATGTTTAACCCTTGCATAACCCCTGGTGCAAGTAAAGTATACTAAAGCTAGGTTCAGATAGAGTACGACGTATTGTAAGTTGCTCAGGTCTTTCAGATCTCATTCAAAAACTTTCTGTGAACTGAATCAGTTTACTACCAGTTTTTAAAGTCATACTGTAGCCTGAATTGACAGGACCGCTGTTTCATTTGAGATAACAGCAGCTTCAGAGACGTCTACCCTCACCTGCATTCCTGTTCCAGTGCAGCAGAGAGAGGGAGCACAGAGATACAGCACAGTTTATCATTACCTGAACTAATCCATAGTCCATCTGCAATTGCCAGGTACATAATGAATGTGAAGGTTAAAAGTTTTACAATAATAAAATGTCAATATTTCAAAATCCTTCTGATTAAACAATCTTTAACTAACACCCAACATACTTTCCTAGTAAAGAAATTTGAATGTGTTTTTTGTTACAGTTTAAAAAGAATCACAAAGCAGGTCCTAATTGGCCTTTTACTGTCTGCGCATAAAGAAAGTTACCTTTCTTTTTTGATTCCTTTTTCGTGCTGGTTTTAACAGCCACTTGAAGTTCTGTCTCAGTTGACATCCTATTATATCCTTAGTCCTCTTCACACAGATCCAGTATCTCAGCTAGGCTCATTTAGAACTCTTCTCCAACAGAATGGTTTAGTCCTTCAGCAATAATCCAAGTCACATATCTCATTCATATCTCTCGAGAGCTGCAAAAGAAATGACAGTCATGTTAGAAAAGTTCAAAAGCATGCTAGTGTTACAGAGAATCCAGAAAGCTTGTCACAATAGTCAGTTGTCTAAACTACTAGCTCAAAGAATGTTAATGGGACAATGCATTTTACTGCACAAATTAAGAAAAACTGCATTTTTCAATCTGTATTCTTAATAACATGGTTCCTCCACCCCAAAACATGTATGTAAATATATAATACATTTAATTCTTAGCAACTGTACAATAAGTATTAATGTAAAATGTTCAATGGTTTTAATGGTATCTGTCTGGAGGGCCCCTTTAAGTTCAGTTTGGTTTTTGATAGAATAAAAGTAATTTTCTGAGTCAAATTTTCTCAAAATTTTTCCACAGTTTTGCTAATTCTTCAGCAGTACAGGGTAGTTTTACTATAATAACAAATAACAGCTCAAGAGATAGGAGCTATTAGGTAGTAGTAAAGGTTTGTTCGTGTTGAATAGAAACTTTAAAATCCATATAGATTACAGTAGACATATAGGGGCAGATTCACTAAAGGGCGAATAGTCGCCAGCAACCGCTTCGCTCACATAGCACCACTTCAGCAGGCGCAAATTTGCTACCACTACGCTAACTCACTAATAGGCGAAGTTGTGCCCTGGGCACCAAACTATGGCGACTTTTCTCTAGCATTACTTCGGCATTGTGAGCATTTCATAACGAAGATGCGCTAGCGTTTGTTTGTGCCTAGGGAAAATTCGCTAGTGATCTTGTGCTTAGATCAATTTGCATACGGTGGGTAATTTAAAGTTTGGAGTATGGAGGTCTTTATTATTAATGTTGGTGCAAATGCTTGAAGTTACCACTTTTTATTACAAATGTCCAGGGAACCTTAATAAAGACAAGAGAGTTAATATAATGCCCTACACATGAGCCCACTGTAAAATTGATGTCCCATATGTTAGCAAATGTCTGGAGAAAACTGGTTACCCAAAAAAAGTTTTTTACGACTTTTGCAGTCAATCCCGCTTAAAAAAAGGAAAAGTCGCCAGCGTTTTTTGAACTTTAATGGATTTTTGGCACATGGTATATGATGTAAGTGACAGAAGACTGAGGAAGATCTAGCTGCTGTATAGCACTTCGCCTGGTCTGAGGTGGCAAAGTCAAATCTGGCAAAAGAGGTAACATTTACTGAATTTTCCAGTAACAACCATTCGCCAGAGGAAAGTCACCCGGCGATAGAGTGTGAACGAATGATAGCGACGGTCTCTTTCGCTAGCGAATTGATGCCTGCGCCTGTTAGTGAATTGGCGATGTCCCAACGGATGTGATTTCTGGTGAAAAGTCGCTACTTCGGCATTTAGTAAATCTGCCGCATAGAGAGAGACATTTCAAATGAATAATCATATATCAATAGACATTTCAAATGAATAATCATATATCAATATCAATAAGTAATATTCTGACTTCTGTCCCTCCATGTTCTTACATTGTCGACTTGCTATCATATTTCCCATAAGCAACATACGTTTTATTTCAGGAGTGGTCATATCACCTAAACTAAGACCTAGTAGCCTGTGCTCTTTTAAAAGTGGTGCAGGTAGACCAAACTGATAAATAAAATATCAAGGCTATAATTCACAAATTGAAAGAGAAAAAACTTGTTAGTCATATCAACATATATGAAAGAAACACTTTCATATATTTACTATTTCTTGCAACTGAAATGGATCAGACTATAAATTAAACAGTATACAAATGTCACAGTTCATTTAATAGCAGCAGCCGCAAAAAAAAAAAATCACATTATCAGCATAGGATTTCTCATCCTAAACCAATGCCATTACGTTTCCCACAGAAAAGGCTGAAGTAAACAGGAATGGGGACGTGCTTTGTAGTGGATCATTTGCAGGGAAACACTTTGCTAACAATGTTCTGAGAGAGCATCAGCACACTAGGAATGGCTTAACGACACAATTCCTGGGGGTGATAATAATGCTGGTTCTGCTTTTATGCCCTGCTTCACCAAATAGTGAAATACATTTGGAATATGTTTGAGAATATGCACATATTCCAGTGCCAATTCAGGAAAAAAATACAGAGGTTGTGTATAATATGACCAGTTGAACAAAACAGTATTATAGTTAGGGTTGCCATCTGCCCGGTTTTGACCCAGACAGCCTGTTTTTTTGAAGGGCGGCCCACGTCAAAACTGCCTGCCCGGTTTTCCAAATAAGGAAAATAGGGCAGGATTTTCTCTGATTGACGCAGCTGATCTTCGCATCATAGCCCTGCCCATGATGTCACTGCCCCGCCCCCTGCCCGGATTCCACCCAGCAAAAAGGTGGCAACCCTAATTATAGTCCATCCACTCCAAACAACCCTTATTTGTATTGATTTCTTAATTTACATTTAGTACAGGTATGGGACCTGTTATCCAGGATGCTTGGGACCTAATGTTTTCTGGATAACTAACCTTTCTATAATTTTGATCTTCATATTTCAAGCCTACTAGAAAATAATTTAAACTTTAAATAAACCCAATAGAGTGGTTTTAATTACAATGAGGATTAATTATATCTTAGTTTGGATCCAGTACAAGGTACTGTTTCATTATTACAGTGAAAAGGGAAATCATTTTGAAAATTTTCCATTATTTGGATGAAATGTCTATGTGAAACAAGCATTCCATAATTGGGAGCTTTCTTGATAATGGATTTACTTATTTATCTGTATATATGTATTTATGCCTATAATCAGGAATTTCTGGGAATGTAGATATAGGGGTTGCCCAGCAACTGTGCTCAAGGTGTCCCATACAAATATTGCCTTCAGTAAAAACAGTAAAGTAGAAGGGGTTTCTCAAATGAAATATGGGTTGAAAGGCTAGTTAACCCTTATGCATATTCTCTAGTGGCTTCATGTAATTACCTTAAAAATAGAAGAATGTGTGACAAATCAAATGCATTGGATTGATACCACCTCACACATATTACTATCATTTTTTGTCAAAAAAGGCTCAAAAATGTTAAATGATTTTCAAACACGGATTGGAATCCAATCTTGTCACACAACCCATATGCATAGTCGTCAATCAATATGTTGATTCCAATAATAACAAGCAGAAAACTAGTAAAAACGATACCCTCATCTAGAAATAACAGCAGTTACTATTTACTTATGGGAATAAATTAGAAAAAATATGTTCTTGCTCTCAGCCTGCTGTAATGCTTGGAAAGGATATTTTCATCCAAAAATAGACAGCACAGTACTAAGGGTGCTGAATAGATGATTAGCAAAAAACTCTTCAGAATTAGTAAAAGTACTATGTTGCCATGGTAATTTGAGGTAACATGTGCATGAAAGAAACTGTGTCTGAGAATGCTTGTTTATATTTTAGGATGATCAGAATTAATGTTTCTGTTGTTTACAACATTCATAGAAACCCATAATGGCATATAGAAAACACACATTTAAATACAATGAGGCAAGTAGCGTAAGTTACAGTTACTGGTAATACAGAATACTCAGAATACATTTTTTCTCAAATATTTATGGAAATTTAATGAAGCACCAGTTGCTGTCATATTTGTGTCCAGGGCCATTCCAGTCGGGCATGGAGGAGCGGGTGACAGAGGGGTGAGTGACAGAGGGAATGAAGGAGAATAAGACTGAGGGGTGTGAACACAGACAAGGGGTAGGCAGAAGACAATTTTAGAGGTAGCTGCCCAACGACCCCCTATCATTGCACCCTAGGCAGCTGCCACCTCAGCCTACCACTAGTTCTGGCCCTGTTTGTGTCTGTAAACTACCCACAAAGATAAGTGCTATCATTTGTTATAAATTTTATATTACCATATAAAAACAGGGGGTATTGTTTTCAGTGAGTCTTGTGACAGAAATGACATCACTACTCACCATTTACAGTATAATTGATGACATCAGTACTCACCGTTTATAAAGATATCATTTACAAGATATTCATGGCTTTTGTGTATTCGAATGCAATAAAATGCAATACTACCATATATTTGAAAGACACCAAAAAAGCCTTAGAAAGCCTACTTTCACACAAAGCCACAACAGTCTTCAAATGGTTTCTTGAGAAAAGAAAATCCTCCTTTTAAATAATCCAAAAAACTCTGAGTTGTAACTTGCAAAGAACAAGTAAACAAACGGCATAAATTAAAAAAAAAAAACAGCATTAAAGAAACTTGACAGTAAATTACTTTTCCTGACTTGTGAAAGTAAAATGAACTAACTCTACTGTATTATATCACATATTGTACAAAATTGAAGATTTGAAGATTAAAGATTTTGACAGCTATAAAAAAATTTATTTTCTTTTCCAGCATTTATAACCACATTGGGAGCGGATAGTAATTCTGAGCTACTACTGATGAAGTTGACAATTTTTTATATATATATGTTACCAAAAGAAAGTTTTAATGTGTATGAGGCCTTACTATGATATTTGGCAAATAATACAACTATTTCACTGCATTACTAATAAAAAAAAACATGACCTTATACCCTTTAAACTACATGGAAATATTGATTTTTCATTGCTAACTAAATGTTATGGTTCAGTCACAATATGATTATTACCATCATTATTATTTGCACCTGAAGCTCGATGTTCTCTGTCAAGTTACATGCCACTGAAATGGAATTGAACTATGAACTCTTCATTAATGGTTCACATCAGCTATGTATCATATATCATTATGCATTCTACTATTATAATGACAATGAGTTTTGTACATGCTATACAAAAGAAGCTCAGACAAAGCTGCTGAAGATTTTACAATGCTTAAAATGACAAAATAAGTTTATGATTATTACTACTGAATGGTGATTAGTTCCACAACATTACCTGGATGCATTGCATAGTAAGTATATTTGCCACCAGTTGTTCTGCCTTGGGCAGCTGAATAAAAAACTGTGGAATGTACAGCTGAAGAAGAACAGCTAAGATTGTGCCAGTGAGAAGGTATTGTGAAAAAAAGACTAACTATCCATCCCATATTATCTGATGTAAAGCTATAGTTAAAGTTTTACATAACATTTTGTTTAATATGGTAAATCCCATTCCTTCCTTTCCTTCTTTTCTTCATCTCCCTCTAAAGTGCAGCCCAGGGACCTCACCTTCACCCGATACTGAAATTCAGTCACTATGTAGCATTCCTATCTGCTCAGCTGGTACACCAAGGCTACAAGTACTGTATTTACTTGGATTGTGCATCTTTTTCAACCTATACGGTATTAATTAGGTTGACCTATAACTTTCCACAAAGAGATTATATTAATTCAATGTTATAATTTGAATAACAAATGGTTTCATCTGCCTTTGTTTGATCCAGGTCAAAGATGGTGGGGTGGGTTTCATGAAATTAGGAATAATTAAACAATACAATTCAAAAGATGCTAGTAAACACAAATACAACATAGGGGTATATTTAGGAAATGGTAAAAAGGGTGATCCATAAAATTAATAATATTCGTTCTTTAAAAAAACATAAATTGACTGGGGGAGAGTTTCTCTAGGAATTTTTGTGCAGATTGTCCTTTTTACCTTCCTAACCTTTGATAAAAATGCTCCAATGAAATATTGAATTAAATGGAGCTTTCATCCAAGTTGTGGGATATAATTGGGGAGAAAAAGCTACTGTACACATAATTAAAATCTTCTAGGCTTATGCCAAGCAGTTATTTAGCTGTTATTATATAAAAATGAATAACAATGTCCAAAGTAAGAATAATGCACATAATATTTAAACAGCTCAATATTTAGACTTAGTAAAATTGTGATACGATTTTCATGCCCATCTTTTTGTGTATGGTATTTTGAAAGTTTGACGGAGCAAACCTGGAGTTATAGTCTGTCTGGGGCTTATACACTAAAAAATCAATAATCAAACATACCACATATGTCTATTCACTCTTATTAAAATTTCCAGACACCCTGTCTCTCTACATGCAGAATTTGTGCAAAAGGCAAATTTTGTTTGTACTGGAGTCAGTTATTTGAGTGAGCTCTAATACTTCTGCTAGCAAAGGGAGCCCCCCCCCCCCTATAAGATATATTGGAGCATTCACCTAACACCCAACTGCTGCATGAAGCAGTTTGGTTTGGTTTGACCAACAAAATCAAAATCTTTCTTGTCTTATGACTTTACTGGGCTGGATACCAGAAAACAACATTTCTTGTAGAGAGACACTGAAATTTAGATCAGACATATTCTGATTTAATATTGCTCGGATCTGTCGTTCAGCCAAATTGCTTGTGAATAATATGGTGGATTCCTAACAGATTACATAAAAGGAACCTTTGACACTCCATATTTTGCAAAATCACACTACTAAATATGTATTATTACATGAGCTTAGAAGGACTGCCAGCTAAGCAACATTCCATGCTGCTATCTTATCTTCTTGTCCAGGTAAACACAATATGGTAATTATGAGAATATAATCATGAACTCCTGAAGCAGGTTCTCAAATATACTCTGCTGATCGAATCTAAGGTTGTCATGACACAGCTGTGCTATGAACTTGGTGGTGTCAAGCTGCTTATTAACATGATAGCACATTAAGGAAGGATAATGAAGCATGTGCAATCTAAAGAATGTTAGAATCTGAATGCCATACTGCACATTTTTCAATCACATTTATTAGTGATAAAACTGGGGAATCAAAAAGATTCCAAGGGTTTGATATTTTCTTTCCCCTTAGCTTCATGACAGTCAGGAAAGTGTTAATTAAGTCACACATTGATGAAATCAATAGACGTGTCAGAATTTTTCAATTTGTCAGAATATCATTCAAACACTTTCATTTGTATGTGTGTTACTATTCAGTACTCAGGGGCAATCCTGGTCCCTCTGCCACCTGAGGCAGCTTGCTGCTGCTGCCGACCCCTCTCCACGCGCACTCACCTTTTTTGTGCTGGAGGGGGTCGAGGGAGGGTTCACAATGTTGGCGGAGGGCTTCAGGAGGCTAGCGCAGAAAGCGCAATTGTGCTTTCTGCACTAGAAGTGCTGAATTTTTGGTTTGAAAACCGGAAATTCGTCTCTTAAAGTAACAGGAGCTGTATTTTGCCAACCCTGGTAATTAGTAGGGCACTGCCATCTGAGTTGAGTTTCTCAACTTGCCTTATTGGTGCAGAGTCCCTGTTAGTACTGCTGCCGATATATGCTAGTAGAACCCATATAAATCCTTAATCCCTCATTCGGATTACATGCGGGGTAAAAAGTAACTAGCATTACTGGTCATAAAATGTACCAGTTATTGTAATGTACCATTATCTCTCTATTTTCACATTTGCTATCTGTATGTGTCTATTTTAAAGTTACAGATTAGCCCTTGCATACTACAGAAAGTATCAACAATGGTTTTAATAAATGTATTCACACATTGCTATTCCCGCACTTCTTTAACATTTAATGGGTTCAGTTCAGGAACTCATATTGCAGTGTGGGTTACCTTTCATTCCCACAGTCTATTGAAGGACAATGTTGCTATTGATTTCCCAGGCTAGAGCACCACTTGTGAACATTATATGACTGCACAGCATATTTGTATTGTGGCAGAACAAGAAGCAGTATGATATACAAAAATAAGTGGCACCTTCAAGGCAAATGCTTGCATATTATGGTCTTCACAATGAGGATTATCATACAGTAAATTATTTTCCATACTAAAGTTTAAGCTTTATCCACCCAGACACAAAAAAGCTGTATAATAAAAGTCCTTTTCAAATTAAACATGAAATCCAATTTTTATTTTTTATTAAAGCATTCATTGCTGTTGTAAGCTAATTTCAAAATTCCAGCTGTCAATCAAATATTGTCTGCCCTTACTCTATGCCTTAAGCATAGAGGTGGGGCAGGCAATTACTTTCACTTTCCAGCACTTTCTAGATGTCATTGCTCCTCACATTCCCCCATTCTCACTAATTGTGTAGCCAGTGCATGGGGATGGACATCAGGTCCCCCATTTTGGTGCACAAACAAGATTCTAAGATTATGCAAGGCTTGTCTTAATAACAGTGTCCACAAAATGGCTCCTGCCTGTTTGCTATAATTATGAATTCCCAGACGAAAGGAAACGATTCAAATAATTTATATAGTATAATTAAAGTTAATTTTTCTTGACTAATGTAATAAAATAGGATTTTTACTATTTATTTTGGGTGATGGGTCCCCTTTAAGTAGAACCAATAATGAAATATTCCAAGTTATAGTAAATTTAGTTCATGCTAGTGCAGAATGCACAATACTTTTTTTCTCTTTTGATACATTTATAGGTACATTTTGCAAGTTTCTTCAGTAAACATGGATTCCTGTAGTTTTAGCACCTGCCCAAACTCTTGCATAGAAATTGCATTTATGCTTAGATTTCAATATTGCAATCAAAAATCTATTTAGTAACTTAGCTTAGTGTACATTTTTGTTGAAATATATTACTTTTTAAGGTGCAATTTTTAGGAACCATACAGATTTAGCTACAACACCATTCATAGAAATTCAAGGAATGTATCAGTAATTTTCTGTAGCAGGCGTCCCTTTTCAAATGTATGACTTTGGAAGTCAGTAAAAATACTGTAAGGGATGATTAAAAATGAGTGCCTTTGTGTTCTTGTCTTTTTCCAAAACAACTTTCAAGATACAATGGATTTTGTCATTTCCTTTGTACTTCATTGCATCTGATGCAAATGGTATGTAGAATGTGAACACCTCCTGCAGGAGTTTTCCTTTCTTTGAATAGAATTCTCTATAAATATGTCACTATTGGAAATAATGTGTTCCTGTTAGCCTCCAAAATTTATGAGAAAGATCTCATATTATACTCAAATTAATTTGCCCAGATATTCTTCATTGGATCCTGTTGGTCAGTGCTGGGCCAATTATCTCCTATTTTACATGTTTGAGACCCTAATTTTACAACTCAATAATCTAATAGAAAGGAGTATTTACAGATAGTGGGTATATTAGGGGTTAGCAATCTGTAAACTACAAACTCTTCTTTTAATTCTTTTGAACTTAAACAGAGAATATGAACAATAATGTCAAATCAGATAGATCTAAACCCCAGGTCATTAGATTATATCCTGCCATTCACAACCATGTTTTTTGAAATTCTATAACTAAAAACCTTTGGGTATTAAAAAACCCATACCAACATCATTATCATCATTTATACAGTATAAATAATCATAATCTCCCTTCTGTAACGAATTCTAAGAATTCTAAAGTATTTGAATATGAAAATGTACTAGGCATTTCATTTGTAGAGTTTGAAAAATGTAACTGAAATATTGGCTGCAATTATGGTCTATAAAGCTAATTACTGCGTAATGGCTCACAATGCCATTTCATTAACGGCACAATTTTCATCTTCCCATTATTTTATCGCAAACTGAATAATTATGATATTTGCTGAACAAATTTCCTTAAGTTTCCTATGAAATAGAACTATTTATGCATTAAGTTACCAGTTATTATTCTTATATGTGTATGAGGCTAATAAATTAAACTGACTTTATGGTGTACATGGAACATTATTAATTTCAATAACAAAAGGGTTATGGTTGTGTGTGCAGAATGATTTAATGTGTATGCATCTGTGTTTGATAAAAATTATTTCCATTTTGTTGGAGATGGTCATGCTTAGTGTGGTGTTTATACAAAGGGCCTGTAGGCCCTGTGCATAAGAGTTATACTGTGTACATAGTACTTTCTAGACTGTTTTAAATTATTAGAGTTCAAGCTACTGTTGAAGTGTAATGGCTGCATGACCTGCTAATAAAGCACTGTTATACTCTACTCATCCTCGGCTACCAAAACATAACAAATTGGTAATGAGATGTCTCTTCTACCTCTGCAGCAGCCTGGTGAGCCTACCATAACTTTTACTGCTTGGATCCTTATGTTTGAAAATTACATTATTGCTGCTGACCAAGGGGAGATGTCTGCTGCTAGAAAGCGTGGTTTACTTATTCACTGCCTGGGAGCAGAGGGATAGCGGACATTCAATACATTACCATTACCTGATGATACTTATCCACAGAACAATTTGTAGCAGCTTTGAGAGAGCTGGTTGTTACCTGTGAGTTTGCGAATCTAACAGATGAAATGCTAAGAGACCAAATAGTGGAAAAAACAAACTCATCTCGCATTAGAGAGAGACTGCTCCTAGAGCAGAATTTAAACCTTGCAAAGGCTATTACAGTTGCTAGCCAAATTGAAACAGCAGTGGCAGAGGCTAAAATTCTTAGCCAGGGAACTGCTGGGAATGTACAGACTGTGAATTCAGCACTGTGGCCTAATAATGCACAGTCACAGGCAAAATACAGTGCTAAGGAAAATACTGCTTTCACTGTGGTTCAACACAACACACTGCAAACTATGCTACATGTCCTGCAAAAGCTGTACAGTGCCGCAAATGTAAAAAAGTAGGACATTTTTCAAAGATCTGCCGTAGTTCTGATAAAGATGTTCATGAAGTCACTACTACAAATGTCACAGTATTAAGTGTGGATAAAGTGGGTACAAGTGGGTTAATGGCATTCCATTAACCTGATGCTTAATACAGGTTCAGCTGTTTCTATACTACCGAAGGATATTTTCTTATAATAATTAGCAAAAGATCCGCTTGTTGCACCTGCCCTGAGACTGGTCATTTACTTAAAGGATCCAATCCCTGTGCTTGGTTGCTTGCTAGTGACTGTACAATTTGAATCAAATACTGCAAAATGTGACTTTTACATTGTGAATAAAGGTACTGCTATACTTGGAAGAGATCTCTTTGCTGCATTAAATCTACAATTAGTTCATGGTCTCATTACTACAGCACCAGTGCTTGCCACACAGCCAGTGTCTAAAGTTTCACCACAAAGCACTTTGTACACAAAGTTAAGTTGAGACCAGATGTAAAACCAGTACGCCAGAAATTGAAGCGATTGCCCTATGACAAAACAGCTATCACATATACACCACCACTTCAGCCAATACCATTTCCTGATTTAGCATGGGAAAAACTTGCTATTGATATTGTGGTTCCTTTTACAGATGTTCCTATAGACTGTCGATTTGCTATAACCTTGATAGACTATTACAGTAAATGGCCTGAAATTGCATTTGTTTCTCATATAACATCAGCTACAGTAAAACATTTCTGTCTCCAGTCTTCAGCAGAGAAGGTAATCCAAAGGAGTTAATATCAGACAATGGCCCACAGTTTGTCTCATCTGAGTTTTAATTCTTTCTGAGAGAGAGGAATATTGTGCATCGGAAATCTTCAGTGTATTACCCACAAGCAAATGGAGAAACCAAGCAATTCAACAGAAGTCTAAAAGAAGCACTACAGACAGCAAATCTTACTGGGAAATCTTGTAAAGTATTTACAACAGAGTTTCAACATAACTACAGAGCAACGCACCATGCAACAACCCAATCATCTCCAGCTGAATTATTACATGGCAGACATGTTACAGACAACAAGCTTCCACAAAATATCGTGCCTGCATTGTCAAAAGTCAACAAGCACAATGCAAGGCTTATACAGACAGAAAATGTGGTCAAGAGAAGTGCACTTTCAGCCTGGATCTTTTGTCAGAATTAGGAAACCAGGACTACTGAAACAAGGACAATCTAGATTTACTACACCACTTGAAGTGAGACGCCAGCGAGGACCATACACATCTGAACTGTCTGATGGACGCATATGGAATGCAAGTCGTCTTGCTCCTGTTAGGAATGATTTTGGAAAAGCTCCATTTGATGAAGGACATTTTTCTTCTCCTGATGCCAACTGTAATAGGCCTGAAGAAAGTGAACCTATAAGGCGTACTGAGAGAATCAGAATATTACCTGCATGGACCAAGGACTATGATGTGAATAATGCATAATATTGCTTTAAGATGCATACTGTTTAATTGTTGCTGTTTATTACATTTGCCCAAATGCTTTCCTACTATAGGGGGAATATGTGGTGTTTATACAAAGGGCCTGTATGTTTCACTGTGCACAAGAGTTATACTGGTAATAAAGCACTGTTATACTCTACTCATCCTTGGCTACCAAAACCTAACACTTAGACTTACAGGGCATGCCAGATCTAGAACACAATTAAAGCTGTTTTTCACACAATGTTTGTTCCTGAGCCTAGATTTAATTTAGAATTAATAATGTATTTTCAGAACCATAAGATCTTTTCCAATATTGGAGTAAACTGTAATTCAGTAATGGAAATGAATATGACCTACTGTACACTATGTGGTAAGCTGTTTTTTATTCAAACCCACAGGCTAAGAATAGAAAAGAGCTGCTCCAAACATAACAAAAAACATGATATAAATGCTCTAACCTTTGAGTTGCAGGGCACGTATTATGCTTCTGTGTAAGTACAGTATTCTTAATTTGTGTATATAATATCGCAGCATAATTACCTGAATTACTTCAGAGGTTGGAAGCAATAAGATTTAAGACCCCTCATTGGTTTACTGTGTTTTCCTCACCTTCATCACAGCTTGTTATTGCTTTCAAAGGAAAAAGTATTTTTGTTGTGTGAAGCTATTGTCACATATAAGTGTAAATGTTAGGCTACAAAAGAGAGTTCATCAAGGTGTTAAAAGGGCAGCTAAGTAATTAGTGTTTAGTACTCTCCTGAAAAAAGATACAATAATCTCAGTAGGGCAGTGTATAATGTCAGATAATTCTTATACAAGTCATTGGGTTTCTGAATTATTTTTATCTATTTTATCACAACAAGGATGCTCGTATCTCTATTGATTTTCTGGCTTTACTCCCACAAAAAGCAGAAGAGCTATACTACTGTTAAGATGGCCATACATGTACAATTACAATCTTTCCCACCACTATTGATCGTACAAAAGATCTTTTGTCCACTCTTCTAATGTTAAGAGCTGAATTGTCAGATATGCAGGTAAAAACAAAAATAATTCTTTAGCTGTATCTGATGATTCACCATTAACGTTGCGATGTTTGGAAACTTTCAAAGGCGTCCAATCAAAATTTTCAGTCCTGGTCGATCGACAAGACGATAGATAACCAAGGATTTTTACCAATATCGGTCGCCTTGTCTCCCAACACACACAATGATTATCTATGGCCACCTTAATTCATGTGGTAGGCTGAGGCCCAATTGCAGAGTTGTTAGAATTTCATAAAACAGGGATGCTTGATACCTCTACCTCTAGCTGTTGTACAAACTACAACTCCCAATCACATCTGTGAACTAAACACACCGAAATTATACAACATAATATACACTTAGTTATTTATCAGTGTTTATAGCACTGATGCCAATGGCTACAAACACATTTCCTCTGTGCCTTAGATTAAAATTGGCCCTGGCAACATATAAGATCTCCAGAAGGTTAATTCAGTGAATCTATTAAAATATCATTCATAGTACCCTCTGCAAGTCTGCAATGTATTTAAAGCATGGCTTATCTTGAGGCATTTTAGTTATTTCATATCCCTACAGCCATGGAAAGAGTCAACATGAATTTTCTGATCCATGATTAGGCCAAGTTGACTAATATAAGAACATTTTTGGCCCTTCTGTTGCTGTAACACAATGCAGGTTTAAGTGCTTTAAATGAACTAAATCATAGTAGATGCGGTTTGTAATGTTTTATTACTGATGCTTCCTCAATTTTAGTCGATGCATATTCTCCAAAATAATTCCGATTAAGGAGAATGAAAGACAGGTTGGGGTTGGAGAAATCTTACTTTATGAGTTGCCCAACATGATTCATGTGAATATACACAATGTATACACACGTTTTTATTTATTTATTTTATCCAGACTAAGCAAACAAGAGTGAATAGTCTGTGCTCATTGCACCCTTCATGCACAATTCATGCACATGCACAATTCCTACAGTACTCCCATTTATGCCAGTACTCTCTCCTGATTTTATCTGTTTTGTAGTAACCAAGTAAGAACACAGCACAAAGAGCAACACAAAAGGGAACAGATATGGACAATGAATTTTGAACATTTCCTTTCTATAATTACTTGTACCATAAGGGTAGATAGATAAAACTGTGCATGGCAATTATGCTGCTCTTGTTTTTACATTGGCAACAATTAGCTCATTTGACATTAAAAAAGCTAAAAACTGTTTATTTTATAAAGTGGAACTGATTTAGTAACATAGGTTAATTAACATAGGTGCTAAATTGCACCAATGCAGTTACCATAGCAACCAATAAGCTCATTTATTTTCTAACTTGTAGTAGCCTGATTTAGACTGATTTCTAACTGATAATGCCAACTGTACTGCTGACATTTTTATTGCAATTTTAATTCCTTAAAGGGATACTGTCATGGGAAAAAAAAAAATTTTCAAAATGAATCAGTTAATAAATCCAGCAGAATTCTGCACTGAAATCCATTTCTCAAAAGAGCAAACATATTTTTTTATATTCAATTTTGAAATCTGACATGGGGCTAGACATATTGTCAATTTCCCAGCTGCCCCAAGTCATGTGACTTGTGCTCTGATAAACTTCAATCACTCTTTACTGCTGTAATGCTGCAGTTGGAGTGATATCACCCCCTCCCTTTCCCCCCCAGCAGCCAAACAAAAGAACAATGGGAAGGTAACAGATAACAGCTCCCTAACACAAGATAACAGCTGCCTGGTAGATCTAAGAACAGCACTCAATAGTAAAAACCCATGTCCCACTGAGACTCCTTGAGAAGGAAAAACAGCAGCCTGCCAGAAAGCATTTCTCTCCTAAAGTGCAGGCACAAGTCACATGACCAGGGGCAGCTAGGAAATTGGCAAAATGTCTAGCCCCATGTCAGATTTAAAAACTGAATATAAAAAAAATCTGTTTGCTCTTTTGAGAAATGGATTTCAGTGCAGAATTTTGCTGGAGTAGCAATATTAACTGGTGCGTTTTGAAAAAAAAACATATTTCCCGATGACAGGATCCCTTTAATAACTTTAGTTACTTAGATCGCTCCAATTTATCATGACTAACTTAACTGAACATTTCCAGTGGCCACAAGCCAAATAGGTCATATGTGGGGGGGGGGATTTGGGGGTTGCGACCTTAAATCACAAAGTCAGAGTCATTGTATGGCATCATTATCTTTAAAAAATGATACATTTACTTTAGAGTAAGGGTTAACATACAAATAGGGAGGTAGTATTACCCCATTATTCATAATTTCAATACAATCAAGCTTATAGTTGATCATAATCAAATCTAACATCTGAACCAAAATACATACAGGTATACAATGTATTATTTGCTGCTAGGTTTTAAAATACACAGCTTATCACTGCTAACAGCGTTTGTCACAAAAATAAAATCAAGTATCTCGGCTTTAGCAGGAGGAGGAGTTGGAGTACAGTCTGATAATTGTCAGGAATGACCTACATCAGAGCAGTGATTTAAAGCCGAGGAACAGATTGATGGTCACACTAATCTGCATAACAAACATTTGAGATTAGGACCTTATAGAAAGCTTTCCTCTGACAGCTATACTATTATTGCTAGGAAATCTCCAAGGCAACATCATTAATGTGCTTTATGTTTTCAGATGGCTTTAGCAAATCTGTCACTTCACAGTTCACAATGAATAGTTAGCTAAAGTTTGATTTCATTTTATTTTTGTGCTTGAAAAAGTTTTATGGAAGCAGTAATTAAAGTATACAATGTGCCAAATCTAGTATGAATATTACTATTATTATTATTTGCAAACCTTTTCAGAAAGCACATGTACCAGACAGCAAAGAGGTCTTGGTCAGAACTGAACTCAGAAGCACCTTGTACAAATGTAATGGGAACCTATTAGGAAATAATAATAGCCAATTATATAGCAAATATTTGTTTTTAACATGGCAGCTCCAATGAAAGTGAAATAAAGTAAGGGCTTTGACTCCAGAAGCATTTTAACCATCAGTTCTGCCAAGTAAAACTGTAGCAGTCAAAATACCCTTTACTGCAGGTACAATATATACTACCTAGTGAAAAACTCTGAATTTGGTGAAACTGGTAGTACCAAACAAGCATTTATATAATGTTTCAATGTTTTTCCTAGACTTAAGGTATGGTGATCCAAATTAGGGAAAAGCTTTTATCCAGAAAAAAAACAGGTTCCAAGCATTCCAGAAAAAAGATCCTACACCTGTATTTTAGTGTGAATCGCAATTTCTTAAACAGCATTCACTAGAAATGTATATTAAGTCTAATAAATTGATATGAGATATATTGCAGACAGCTAAAGGTAATATTACACAAGAGAGTTTACAGTAAACCTGTACTTTAATTGTTCTTTGAAAACCCAAAGAATATTGTGCAATGAGAACAATACGATATCTCCCTATTTTGGTATTTCTGGAACTGCAGGAACTAATAGACAGTGTTAGAAATAACTCCGTACACCAGCATGAGCAGTGCAAAAAAGGCTAAACACTTAAGGGGTTAAATGATGCATTAGAAGTCACAACTCACATATCCAAAGCTCGAGTGTTCCAGTTCTTTTCGCAGGAGCCATACATTTTCTCTTCCAAACAGGAAGCAAAGTTATGGCAAACTACATTAGCAGAAAAGGGACAAAGTACATATGAGTATATGGCTGGCTAATTACCAGCACCAGCTGATAAAAGGCTATGAACTATAAACCTTTGAAAGTGAATGACAGTGAAACCAGCACAAGAGATATTATAAAGCAAATACAAGACCAACATTCATGACAACATGTAACGTGAGGAACGTTTTCTGAGTTCAAAAAGTGTTACACAATATGGTAAATACTTTTTGTAAGAAATGTGAAATTGGGAGAATTTTAAACTGCATCCCCTTAAGGGTCATGGCATGACTTTGGACCATGATTTTTAATAGATCAGGGGGCACCAGTCATCCAAGCAACAATTGCCTTGCAAGCACTTGCACTAATGCCTTAAGGTGATTACCATAGCAGCCAATGGTAATTAGTGATGGGCGAATCTGACCTGTTTTGCTTCGCCAAAAAATTTGCATAATGGCAAATAAATTGCCAAATGCATTAAAGTCTATGGGCAACAATTGGAGTCTATGGGTGTTTTTTTCCACGGTGAAACATGGCAAAAACATGTGGTTTATCAATATGTACAATATCTCATAATTTGGAGCATCCATTGTGCTGTTAAAAATGGCAGGTGCCAAAGCACCCAAAATTACCCACTGCATCATTGCCATAGTACCAGTCACATGTGAAGCCCACAGGGCACCCAAGACGCTGTATCCTCACCCAATTATGGGTAATATTTGCTGTATGTACCTGGGTGCTATATTTGTGCTTATTGACTGATTTCTGGACTTTGATCCCTGTTTGTTCCTGATCTTGCTCTTTGCCGCCTGCCTACTTGAACTCTTGCCTGGACTTTACTACGAGTGTGTCTGATTCTGATTTGTACTGCAAAATCAGACTTAACCCCTTGCTTCCTCCTTGGTCTGGATTACTCCTGCTGGGAGCCTCTAGGCCCCCTGACACCTTTATAGTTGGAAAATTAATACACAGTTGTTAATTCAAGGTCTTCAGAAAATATTCTCAGGTACATAAAAGATTGAACTTGATGGACATGTGTCTTTTTTTCAACCTAACTTACTATGTTACTATGTATATCTTAAATTGTGAAAAACACAAACTTGAATTTTGTTAAATCATCCCCCATTAGTGTTCAAATGGAATCCATATTATTAAAGTGACTTTACAGCTCTGGCCAATTGAAATTGAGATACAACTTATTGGGATTCTTTCTATTCAGCTCAGTAGAAATCAAATCTTTTATGGAAAATTCTCTATTCAGTCAAATGCAGAAAGTATACATTTCATAAATTTGGTGCATTGTAAATTTACAATTTATATCTCTTCCATAATTCAAACATAAAAGTGTGCTATTACATACGTGAACATATACTACACTTTGTATCTTTTTCTTCATCCCAGCTTTGATTAGATTTTCTGCACATACAGTTTTGCAATTCATGGTATATAATACATCAGCCTGAGTTGGTAGCTCTGCACACCGGCATTAGCTGGAAAAAGAATTAATTTACTGGCAATCACCTTGCCGGCTTCTCAGTAGTGTGTGAAACACAGTGATAACCCACTGTTGGGGAAAATATCTTTCAGTGTCACAACCCCTATAAGATGCACTATGGTTAATTTAGTAAGTCAAATCAATGGTTTATACAAAGTGCTCACTTGGTCACATTTGATGTGTTGAAGTTATTTAATCTAATAAACAGCTGTTGTTAAATCATCATATACTCTAATGGAATGGTATTTCAAATACAATTCAATAAACAAATACCATGAATGAATATATGAAGACTTGAAAGGGTGCTAATAAATAACAGATAGTATATAAATAACAAAATACAGTACAGCACTCAACAGGACTTCAAAAATAAATCAAAATGTGCTTAGTGAATGAGACACAAGGGTATACTGTACTTTCCTACATAATTACAATACAGTAAAAAACAGAACAGCCGCTCTATTCATTCAGGTAAATAAAGAGCTACTTAATTACAAAATAACATTAAGTATATAAAATAACATAAATTATATCCTTATTATCTTAAAAAACCGCAATGTAGTTTTCCAACATGTGGCTGAATGAGTCCATCATTACTATATGTGACCATAAAATTCAAATAGACCCTTAAGGGTTACCTGTCATATTGTTTTCCATCACTTGACAGTAAAGTGTGAGGGTTTAACTTTTGTGTCCCTAGAAAATTCCTAGCCTGCGTGCTTTTATTCATGAAACCAGCAGCCGTCTTTCTTAATTAAGCAAGGTCATTCTTCAAAAGAAAGCACTGCACAGAGCCACCTGCAAACACACATATTTGTAAAGTTGAAAAAAATACTTTATCCAAAACAAGGCAACAGTTGGAGTAAAAGAAATGATCATGTATAATGGAAGAAAGCAGGACAAATCTGAGGCAGTAACTATGACTGCAAAGTGCTTTTATTGGGGTGCAATTTTCCCCAATAAAATCACTTTGCAGTCATAGTCATAGATCCCTCTTAAGGACTGGAGTCCAAAACTCCACTGCATACTCCAGATGAGGCCTTACCAGGGACCTATAAAGAGGCATAATTATTTAATCCCTTGAGTTAATGCCCCTTTTTATGCAAGACAGAACATTATTTGCTTTAGTAGCCACAGAATGACACTGCCCAGAATTAGACAACTTGAATCTACAAAGACCCCTAGATCCTTCTCATTTAAGGAAACTCCCAACACACTGCCATTTAGTGTATAACTTGTATTTATCAACATTGAACCTCATTTTCCAGTTTGCAATATGATTTTTCTGCTTAGTTGCCAAGACTCTCATTGAGCTTGCACTATTGCTTTTTCTGTAACTGACAATATTTTCTTGAAAATATAGGGGGCTCTCAGACAACATAAACTGCACAATCAAATGCTGATGTGAAGTGAAACTTTAAATAAAGAAAATCTGAATACGCTTCATGATTTTATTCTTTGCTCAAACTGACAATTTTAAGAAATGGCCAGTTATTTTCATGAAGCTAACAGTGCATGGCATATAATTAATAGCCATCACCGTATTGAAAATCAATTTTGATACTGCTTAACCATGAAGAGAAGTTTGCAACTCAGTGTGGGTCAATGCTAAGCATGGTGTGAATCATTGCAGAATCATGGTATATTGTGCAGCTCTAGAAATTGTTCAAGCTGACTGACAAATATCTTATTTTTTAAGGTGCAAATCTAACTTATTATATCAATAATGCATCTTTGGAGTTTGGTCAGATTAATTATTGCATGCAATATAATATTATGCAATGGATATACACATATTTATTATCAGCAGGACAGTTGACCAACAAACTGTTTATATATATATGTGTGTGTGCATAAATTATTTATATATTCTTTATTTGGACTTAAATATCACCAATACTTATCTGATTACTGACATTAGACCCAGATTTCTAACTTGCTAGAACAAACACCACCTCAAACTAAATATAGCTAAGACAGATAAATTCTCCTCCCTTTTACTATTAACACTGATGACATGTCCATTAATCCTGCTGATTCTATAAACTATTTGGGGGGAGTAATCTTTGACCAGATCATATATTTCTCTAAGCATGTTAATGTCACTACCAAAACTTTCAGCTTTTTCCTTTATAATAGTGCCAAGATACTCCCCTTTCTTTGTGAAGCACCTGCTAAAACACCATGCCCTTTTTCTATCCCATTTAGACTTGGGCATTGCTTACTAATTAATCTCCCAGACTCTCGTTGCTCTCTGCAAATGTGTTCATTCCCTGGTAAAATCTCTTTCTTGCTGCTTCTTACCTCTGAAATTCTTCAAGAACAAACTCAGGGCCTACCTTTTGTAGCACTATCTGGTCCAGTCTTGGCATTTAAGGGCCACTGCCCAAAATGCTTAGATTTTAAGTGTTATGATTGGTATCCCAAACCCAGAACAATCCCCAAGGTCCGGGTCATGGCTCAGTCTACCGCCTTTTGCTTCGGGAGGAGCCCTCTGCTACTCGGATGCCGCCAGGTCTTAGCGTGAGTTGACCAGGGAGAGCGTTCTGGGCAGGCAAGGGAACTGCATGTCGTACAGGAACGAAGAACAAGAAGTGCAATTGGAGTTACAGGCTGGGTCAAAACATCAAACGGGAGCATAGCCGGGGTCACAGATAAGGTTAGTACACCAATAACCCAACCTCAAGATAGGATCCGAGAGAATGGTCGCAAGTACAGGCAGAGGTCAGACCAGGCAGCAGACAAGACTTGGTCAGGGTCAAGAACAACTTAGAAGGAATCACACCCAGGAACTAACAAATAGACCTTTATGTTGGGTAATGAGAATTGACCCAAGGCCCCTTTGAATATTTAAACTTTGCGCCATAACGCGATGACGTCATGGTGCACAAACCCGGAAGCAAGCGGGCGCACGCCATATAAACAGAGGGACAGTGCGCATCGCAGAGTTGAAGCTGCAGGCGTCTCAGCAGACTGTGTGAGACGCACACAGTCTGCACTTCCTTCCTACTGATCCTCTTAGATCCTCTTAGATGCATCATATAATCTTTATGACATCAAATGTTGTCAACATATGAATACATAATTAATGGCAGAGGAAATCTTTAAAATCCGTCCATTTATAGCAAAACAGTCAGAGTCACAATAGTGCATCAATCTATTGATTAGC
The DNA here is from genome assembly GCF_017654675.1 of Xenopus laevis. Taxonomy (NCBI): domain Eukaryota; kingdom Metazoa; phylum Chordata; class Amphibia; order Anura; family Pipidae; genus Xenopus; species Xenopus laevis. The sequence continues at coordinate 67,813,136 of NC_054378.1, read as the reverse complement.
AGCGATAGTTGAAATACTTGAAAACAGTAACATTGGCTATAATGTTATAGCAAGGGTTGCTGTAAAATATGAATAAAGCTTCTTTAAAAATGTTTAAACTGTTGCTTGTTTATGATATATTATCAAAGTAGCGGTGCATGAAAATGCAGTAAAATGATTGTTTCAGTAACAGAATGTTAAGCGACTGAAAAATGAGTGTTTGATTTTCAAAATGAAACATCCTATTTCCCTTGCAACTCTCACAGAAAAGTAAGCATTTTTTAATTCCCCAATTTACCCTGACTAACCAAATTAGACATCAAATGAGTAATAAGATTAACGACCCATCAGAAGCTATGCAAGCTTTCTGAACCATTTTAACGTTTTTCAGTTGAATTTGTTTGATATTTCCTAAAAGCAGTTTATGTTAAAGTCTCTCTACCTTAACTTTTCTGATTGTATGAAGCATACATGTCTGCAACCTCAGAGATGTATTAAGACTATTTCCACTCAAGCAAATCTTTAAAGCCTAATATTGATTGGGTTTGGCTGTCTTTAGTTCACAATGAGGTTATGAAAACATTACCTCAAGATGTATTGGATCCAATAACACTTAAAATTCCAACTGGCTTAATTTCCTGTATTTTCCATGAGAGTGACATGTGCCCCAATTATTTTGATGCATTTACACATATTGATGGTTATTGTCTGGTTAGAAGATGATGATAGTTCCAAGGTTCCCATGGCAATCTGCTCCAACAGATGCAACTGCTGCATGGGAAGTAAACAACCCCTAAGGCATCATTTTTGACCAAAACCACATTTATTAAAGGAACTTGTGTCAACAACATGCTGTTACACTAAAAATTACACATTGTCAAGTGCAATTGCAGTCATAAATGACCCCTCTAGTGTCTATTAGAAGCCTACATTTACATGAGTTTTTTGTTCAACATTTTATGTGAGCATGTTTTACCTGTATGCACCAAACAAGTATTTAAAGGAGAAGGAAAGTTTAGATCACTGGGTGGTGCCAAACGTTAGGCACCGCACTGCAATTGTAATCACTTACCTGACACTTACACTACACTTACCTTACACTAACTGGGAGTTTTTAGTATTTGGCACAAAACAGTGATTTAGACTTTTGTTTTCCTTTAGATACAAACTTGTATCATATGTAATTAAATCTCACCTCCTACCTGAATTAAATATTGGGGTGTGTACCTTTGGCATATTTTAATTTATAGAAGGAATAGAATATTTTTCTGCACATAACTACTATATATCTGTTTGCCATGTCAAATATGTTGATTGGAATGATTCAGGACTGCTTTTCACATTGCTTATAAGAAATAATCCATTATTTTAAGCATTATAATTTGTTATAAAATTGTTTACTGTGTGGCTATGCAAATAAATCTGCCTCTTCCATAAAGTACAACTCTCTAGTGGTCCTCTTAGTTTGCCTGGTCAATCTGTCCAGTTGGAATTTGTCCAATCCAAAAAATATCTAATAAAGGAGCACTAAAAGCAAATTTTATATTTAAAACATGCTCTATTTTTGAGTTTTTGCTTCTTTTTCTTCACAGGGGCCATGTAAGGAGGCACACCTATTCCAGGAAAAAGCCAATGGTCAGAACACACACACACATACATACATACATACATAATATATATATATTTATTTATATATATATATATATATATATATATATATATATATATATATATATATATATATATATATATATATATATATATATATATATAGCAGAAACTAGGACAAGGTCATGGCAGGTCAGCAGGTCATAAATAGGTTCTTCCTTATTGTTTGAACATCTTGCTTTAACAATAAACTTTGCAAACTTACAGGCTTTAATAGTTCTCCACCAGATTTCCATCAGAAAACACAGCAGCAGACAGAACTTAATTTTTGATAGGGAGAAAACTTTATGAAAAAAGCTCACAAGAAAAAAAAGTAAGGTATCCATCTGCAGCAGTACAGATTTTAAGTCATGGGGGGTCATTCATAGACAAAAACCTGAACAGAACTATAAATTGTGCATGCCTGCACTTAGAGACACTCTGGTTCTGACTACTAACATATATTTATCTTTCAAAATTCAGAAGTGGAGGGAGGAGCTTGTTATGGAGACCTCATTATCTCTTTTTGCTCCTGACAGGGAGCATGTTTTTATTCATACATGAGAGTACCTAATTGAAGAAATACACTAGAGCAATGAGAAAGGTGCATATATTAAGAAAATTCACTTCACTGCAAATGCAGATTTCACTAGGAAAACATAGGTGACAGGCAAATTCCATCCTGGCAGTGACCAAGGTGACCTGTAGTCAAACTGTGTATGTCTTTTTATGTGATTTCTACTTGCAAAGCACATTTCATCCTGCATTAATCAAGCATAGCTAAATGGCTGGTAGATGCACAGCTCCTCATCATTTGTTAAACAGTCAAACTATTCTGTCTTGGCAAGAAAATGTCCCTGAAGGATGATAAAATCCTTACCGATGAACATGAGCAAGAATGGATAGATTATACACACTAAACTGAGTACAATGAATTTCTTAAGTTGTTTTTATACACGCAGCGTCAATAAAACAAGAGGGAATATTTAATCTACCTAAACTCCAGAATGCAATAATTTCATTGTCTCAGATATCTCATGGTAGTCTGAATTAAAATATTATTTAAATAGAAGAGAAACCAGCTTCTCTGTCGCTTTCCACATACAGTAGGTAAGCTGGTTTCCCCTTCAGTCTCAAGGCCAGGAGGGATACAACTTCAGGACTTGCATTGGTCACACAAAACTGCCCTATTAAAAATATGATTTTCCGATACAGACAGGGGCGTGAAAGGCAAACTAGTAACACTATCAGCCCAGTTAGTCTGTTGGGCCAATACGTTGAAGCACAAGGGTCCACAGCAGGCCCCCCTCTTGATTCACAGCAATGGGCAGTACTTATCCGGCTACCAATTCCTAGTGGTTTTCTGAGCTTGCCTTGCCCAATTGTCTTTGACCCCCAACCTCATATGGGACCCATTCCTTTAGAATAGGTGCAGCGACCGAGGCAACCGTTGGGGTTTCTCGGAAGAGGAGGTAAGATTAATCAGGAAATGGGACAAACTGTATATAAGGCCCCATTTGATCTAGTCTGTACATACCCCCTGAATTTTGCCAGCTACAAGGTATGGGCTCAGGACCTGTGATACTTATAGTGCATGCATAGAGCGCGATTTAGCAAGGTGTTGTGCACTGGTCCCAGGTTTTTCTCAGAAATAGATTCCCGCAGTGTGTACAGGGGGCCAGGCAAATAGAAGCAATCCATAATTGTGGCAAAAAGCTTAACGTTTCAGTCTCTGCATTTGTGAGATGGATTGGCAGTGTAGCCATCTGCCATAGCACAATAACAAAGTTATGAATCTCTGAGGCGACTTCTAATATCCTTACATTTTACAATAGGGGTAATTAATTATATTGTTCATAGTAGGAGATACATTGTCCAGTATATAAGCCACAGCATAAAGCACAGGCTTTAATTGGCTGCTTTCTCACCAGTGAGATTCATATGTGAGGCAAAACAAGAGGAACTGGAAAGCAGCTTGTTGATGGGAAGGGGTGGAAAACGGACAGAAGGAGGAAGAAGAGATGGGATGGGTGGGTGAGAGCAAGGGAGAAATGGATGGGGAAGGGAAAGCAGAAGTTAAACCAAAAAGTGGAAGAGGTAGTAATGGTGAAGAGAAAGGCAGCAGCAGGTAGTGGAAGGAAACAGGTGCCTAGTAGGGAGCAGTGGTGAAATGGATGAGTGTGAAACAGAGAAGAGGGAAATCGATGGGAGGGTGCAATAGAGGGAGAAGAAGATGGGGTTGTTGAGTACATGGAGCAAATGGGGAGAGATCCCTAAAAAATTCAGTATTTTTTTTCTACTTTGTTCAACACAGTGATTTTGTGAAATACACCCACAGAAGCACAGAGTATATTTGTGACAAGTTCCACTAATATATTGGATAGCAAAATTGTTTATGCAAAAGAATGTTCATGTGATTTGCTAGTACAAATATGAGCCAAGCAGGCCCCCTCCCGCCTTTGCAAGTGCACATGCAGGTTCCCGCCAGAGAACTGGGGATTAGGCGCACTGGAGATTTAAAGAACTGCATATCCCAAGTGCTTCTGTAAAAATAAGAATACAGCTGAGTGGCATGCCACTTTATGGCCTTTCCATATATCTGGGCCTGGAGTCAAGGCCTACAAGGAGGCAACATGAGCATCTTGCCTCAAGAATTAGCTTCACTGGAGCCACTGTATATATTTGCAGCTGTCCTGGGCACTGCTATCTCTAAGGCAGCTGAAAACGGAGTACCAAAGCAACTGCATGCTAATAGAGAGAAAGCAGCTCAGAAATTAAACAAAGAGTCAGGATTTGTAGTAAGTGGATGAAATCTCATCCTGCCCTCCCTTACTATATGGATGCAGGTTGTACATCCCCCTTGCTGATTTAACACCTGCTGTCCATACATCTGCTGTCAGACCAGTGTACTTTGTAACTGTGCAGTCCAAACTTGCCCACTGAGAAAAATATTTTATTGTCACACTCAAAGGGGTAAGGGCAGCATGGTCATAGAGTGTACTGATCTGAAAGCAGATTTATGGCCAGCATCGTCCTTCTTTTACAGCAAGTTGGCCTGTAGCTAAGAGAAGAACAATAGAGATTGAATGTGTGCAATCAGCTGTTGGGTTTAAGAGTAAAGCATAGAGGACCATCTTTTGTTTAACTGGCTTCTACAGTTCTATTATGTAGGTTTTATATAGTCCTAGTGAGATACTGTATATGTACTATCCTTTGTACAGGGATCTGCAGATGTGAGGCTCTTAAAGCTCTGTGCACAGGGACATACAGAATTGTGCAAGATATTGGTGATAAATACAGGGTGATGCATTGTGTTTTACTTACTGAATATATGGAACACTGTACTGTAATTCTGTGATCTACAGAATCTGATACAATACAGGTATAGGTCCTGTTATCCAGAATGCTTGGAACCTAGGGTTTTCAGGAACACACTACATACAATATTAATACCTCATTTGCCTTGGGCCCCTCCAGGCAGGTGAGCATTTAAAGTAAAAATATACCCCCTGAACAATGTAGGACCCTATAAAAATAAATTGCATATGCAACCCCATATTGGCCACCCCCCACCTCCTTCTCCTGGTGGATAAAGACAGTGACAGTCCCTTTTCCACCAATAGCCCTTTACTTTCTCCAGGTTACCTGCCCAAATACCTCTCCAGATGGACAGTAGTTGCTTCCATGTAGCAGACACATGAACAATGCCTGTTCTGAAACAGGGAACACGCTGGAGCCTTTCAATACCCTCCCTCAGGCACAACTCACTGGTGGCCCACACAGATTGGTCAGGCATTCACAGCGACTCAATCCTCAGGCTTTAGCCAAGCACGACAAACCTGCTTTATTCTTCAGGGCACAGCTCCAACACTATCTGCAAGCACCTTACAAGCCCCCTTTTAAATCAGCATCCATCCATAGACAGCTGCTGTCAGTCTCTCCACTGCCTTCAAGCTCTAAACCCTCCAGGGTTAGCTCACTCAGGCTTGGGGCTCCATACCCCAAGCCCTTCACGGCCTCTCAAACTCCTTAGACACCTTACATCTGGCTACAGTTCCTGCACTCCCAACTGGAGTGAAATCAGAAACTAGACTGGCACTGAGCACATGGAAGTTCAGCTATTTATTTCTGGCCAAATCTGGAATCTGCCAAGGCAAACTGTACAGGGACAAAGGACTCACTCCCCCTCCCTTATTCAATTTAGGTCCAACCTTTAGCTGGGGATTTGCAACCATGTGGGATTTTTAAGTTCACCATAGGTGAACTTAACCCTATAGATTCCTGCACATAAAAAATATGTAAAACCCTGCTTTATTTAAATAAACCATTTTCATAATAATGTACTTTTTTAGTAGTATGTGCCATTGGGTAATCATAAATAGAAAATTGCCATTTTAAAAAATAAGGGCCACTCCCTGTGATCCGAGGATTCACATTGGTCAGGTGATCTCTGAGGTTGCACAGAGACCATAGCAAAATGGTGGTTCAAGGCAAGAGATGTAAAAGGGCAATATTTACTTAAATATATATATATATACCCGTTTGGGAAGATTCTTTAATATGCCACTTAATTTTATATAAAATATCTGTTGCTTAAGTATTAATTTTGGGGGGAATTACCCTAAGTCAGATAATAAGCATTATGGCACATGAAAACATAGAATTAAGCCATTAGTCCTGTAATATATTTGTACTTAAACATAAAAAATCTTGTTTTATTTTGGCAGAGTAAATTAGTGACGGGCGAATTTGCGCTTCGCCACAAAATTCGCAAAATGGCGAAAAATTTGCGAAACGGCGCCGGCGTCTCGTTTTTGACGCCGGCGTGCGTTTTTTCCGCCGAAATTTTTTTTTTGCCACCGGCGAATTTTTTCGGGCAAATTTTCGCGGGCGTTTTGCGAATTTATTCACTGGCGGCGAAATGCGCAAATTCGCCGCAAATTCACGCCTGGCGAATAAATTCGCCCATCACTAGAGTAAATATATAATTACAATACTAAAAGGATAATTTAATAATAAACCTTTAAAATAAATAATTCTTAGGGTTCATTTACTACTCCAGGACACAAGTGCAAGAGTGGGCCCCTTAGTGTCTACATACAAAGCATCTTGCATCTTCGCGGTTGCTGCTCTCTTCATTGAGTGCTGGATCAAAAATATGGTGCTAGTGCAGAGAGCAGAGTCAGGAGGTGCAGCTCAGCACAATCCTTACCACCTACACGTCTCCCCCACCTTATACTGAGCACTGACTAAGACCTGGGGCTACTTAGACAATGCATCACGCAGTGTGTTAAGTAGCCAATTGCAGCCTAATTTGGGATATTGCATACTGAATGGTGCATTGTAAAGGAGGCCTCTCTCATAATTCAGTTTTTTCTGATATGGGATCTTACCGGCCAAACATAATGATTTCCCTTTTCTATTTCTATTTGCAACTTGTTCAGGTATTATGAACAACTCTGCATACACTCCCCATGTGATCCAATTGCTTAGTTACTTTTTCCCAATGAGGTCACAACTTGGGTGGTTAAATTGGTGATCTAGCTATGCATGGTATGGCCACCTTAAATCAGTTTCTCTCTCTTGTTTAATCCTTTAATAAAAGAATGACTTGGAGGTCATGGTCTATGTGACCGGAAATAATCTCACTAGAACTGAACTTGCAGGGAGCAGGGGCTGGGAACACATGCATTTCTCCAAAAGTTTGCTTAAATCATTTGAAGACAGAAAATAGAACTACAGTATATAAAGCATTTCCCCGTTATTGGGTGCTAGAATTCATGAGCAATTACAAAGTTAGTGAGTCAATAAATTATGATGTTTCAGCTGCTGAACTAAAACTTCAAGTATGGTGTAAATATTGTCTAGAGGTTAAAAACTCAAAAATACCAGCCCAGTTCAAAAACCCTTTGATATATTTTGAACACTCATGGGTTATCATTCAATCCATATATAAAATGTGTTCCTCTTTTTTAATTAGCTTTCACAGTTAGTTTCAGACATAAGGAATTCAGACAGTCACTGGTTTCAGCTGTGTTTTTTTTTTTTCTCAGCTCCTCGCACCATAGAATAGCCGGGGGGCTGCTTCACTTCATTTACTCAACTATAAAGAGGGGTTTACAAAAAAAAGGCAGTACGCCAGCTGAGAAGGGATTTCACGTTCAAAGTTTAAAGTTCCAAATTACCTCACTAATTTGACATGTGCATGTTATAAGCTATATAATTGGTTGCTAGGAGCTCCTAGATAAATTGATTTATAGTGTGAGAGATTCTTTACCCAGCAGATCGTACTTGAGCCTCATGTGTTGCTCAAGTGCCACATCTAATGTATGTGTAATGAAATTACTGTGGCATGTTTAATTCAAATGTGTTGCGCAAACTGTAATACATTTAAACAAGTAAGAAAACACGAATTTGACATAAATTAACTGATGCCTATTGCTTTCATAACACTTTCATTTCAAGTATGTCTTTACATATAAGGTCAGATGATTTCATTTTTGTTTAGACCTTGTACACAATGCCATCAACCAGAAGGCATTAATTAGAAAGATTAGTATGACCGTACACATGCTCACAGACATACCATGGGAGAAAATGACAACTACTATACTACAGAGAGGTGATGGGAAAGGAGGTGCTGCCAGGGAGAGAGGGAAAAAAAACAACAGTATAACTGTTCATTAAAACAATGATGTTCTATGTGCATTCCTACTTTTAGGCAAAAGGGACCCATCTTGTTCTCCTTTATGTCTAATGTTTTCATCTGAAAGTAAATAATTGAAGGTGATGAATTTAAAGGAATGCAAATGTATCTTAAGAGCATGGTTAGTATACCACTTAAGAGGAAGTCCTTTTATCTAGAAGACAACAGGACTATCCTTGCAAAGCTGGGTGCAGTACTATAGTTCTACACAGTTGCCACTGCTGTCTATGGGGTATTCAAATACAGGTATGGGATCCATTATCTGGAAACCCGTTATCCAGAAAGCTCTGAATTACAGAACGGCCATCTCCCATAGACTCCATTATGATCAAATAATCCAGATTTTTAAAATTGATTTCCTATTTCTCTGTACTAATAAAACTGTACCTTGTACTTGATCCAAACTAATCCTTATTGGAAGCAAAAGTAGTCTATACATGATGACGATTTAAATTACGGAAAGATCCATTATCGGAAGAACCCCAGCTCCTGAGCATTCTGGATAACAGATCTCATACCTGTATCTGTACTATGGCATCTACGTAATAGAATAAATGTAAGCTTTTTGCTATAGTTTTCTCAGAATATTTTATTAGCTCCAGATATGGGCCAATTGGATCAGTTATAACAAAATTGTAATTAATCATTGCTCCAATCTTTATTATCACAGACCTCCCAAATTTTATTACATTCACTGCGCACTGGCGCAAACTATAAAATTCGCAAACCTTCTTCCCCTGTCGGAAGTGGTCGCTAAACAGTTTCCAGGTTCGCAAAAGCTATATTGAATTCGCACAAAGGCAAATTTGTTCGCACAAAGGCATAACTTTTTCGCATTGTGAATATTTTTTCCATTACCGACTTTTATTTTTTATTACATTCCTCCATTTGTACCTTATATTGCATAACCCCCATAGAATGATATGGGCAATGTTTAATTTATATTCTAGTTAATTAAATCAGTACTGAATTGAAGTATCTAGTCAGTCAGTCATGGCTGATCATCCACAATCTCCAAAACTGTATAATGTAGATGTACTAGAGTAGATTGATAGAAAAACATTAACTGAAAAATGTTTTTAGAACAGTATGGAAATTAAATAGGATAGGGAAGCAGTTTTATAGTATGTAACACATTTTTGTCATTCTACTGAGTAGGTGTAAACATTTTAGAGTAGATCAAACCATTATCACATGCATATGCATTTTAATAAGAGTGCGATTAACATAATGTGTAAAGAAGTATGGAAATAAGCGATGAGCACATTTTTTTGCCATCCACAAATATTTTAACAAAAATGCATCAAACTTTTGCCATGAAAGTTTTTGACAAAACGCCCAATGCATTTTTCCCATAAAAAATTGCTGTGAAAAACTCCCATAGACTATTGTATTTTGCATTGACAAAAATTGCTAAAAAAAAACTGCTGTAAGAAACTGCCATTGACTTTGAATTTTACCAATTTTCACAGTTTTACCATTTTGTTCATTTTTCTCCAAGCAGGGCAGATTTGCTCATCACTAGCAATGTATATGGATGATAAGAGTTTTTAACCAAAATATATCTTGCCCTGTATGAATAATGTGTAAAAAGTAATGTCTTTTTTAAAGACAATTACACTACCAATCTGATGTGCAATGCTGCTAGCTACTGTGTTGCTAGAACATATTCATTATCATTGTATCAATCTCAATCATTTCGAGGGAATGTTAATTAAATGTGTTTCTTAGAAAGTCACTTTTATATTATTACAGGTATTCTTTCTATAGATATAAAAAGCAATTTGAATTGCTACATTATTTGATAATAGGACACAGAACATAAAAGGCTTTCTTTTATGTCATATGGTGGCAATGCTGCTACAATAAAAATCTGTAGATTCAAAGTGGGTGTTGTAGAGGTTGAGAAATGGCATTCTCAGTAAAGCACACACAGGGGAAATTAGCAGCTGCCAATGGTAACAGGAAAAAAACACTTTGCATTGTTTGCTATGGGGCAAAAAGTCTCTTATGTGCTCCTAAGAAACAATGAGTTCTACTAAGATACCAATCTCCCTGTGTTACCTTAGTCTTAATTTATTATAATGGCAGTGAAATACAGTTTGTTTAATGGCAGTTGTACACAAAAAGCTTTTTAGAAATGTTTTGCTTAATTATTAGTGGTATATGGAAATACCTATTATAGATATAATTATGGAAACACTGTGTACAGACTGTGCAAAACTTTGTGTTGCTATTTTCTTTTTATATATTATTAGTTTTTATTGAAAGAAATTGGTGGGGTAAGGGTACAGAAAAGTAAAAAATTGGTGGAGGAGAGACAGTAATACATAGTACTGGATCCATAATTCAAGCAGGATTGAAATGAACAAATGTATATAAATATGACCTAAAACAGGAGAGCACCTGAGAGTATTATTGACCATTATTGGCCAATAATGTATGAGACAAAGACACTCCCAAGTTAGCTAACCCTCTTATTTATTTATTTTTTTATTTAAGGAACTTTATTAGTTTTCAAAGACACATTTTCCATAAAGTAAAGCTTAGTACTGTTAAAATTTTAGCATGTTTAAACAGTGTTATTAAAACAATAAATGTTTGCTTCACCATATTGTGTTTATTTTCTTTGGTCTGTGCATCCCCACATTTTGTTTTCCCAGTCCATGAAGGGCAGGTTTCCGTTGGCATATATTATGTGAGGGATTTCCACTAATGGGTTTAAGGGCTGCGGATGGCTAAAATGAGGGCCGTCTAGGGCCAAGGTGGGACGGGGGAGGAGGTGTCTCGGCTCCCATTGCCCCTGGGTGAGTCTAAATATGATCTAGCTTCTCCCTCTCAAATTCCATCCAGAGGAGTCATACAAACTTCATACATATAAGTTTGTGGTCATAGCTTGTCCCCTGTTATCATGCTCTTATGGTCTCCATTGATCTGATCCACTTTACTTTAATGATCAGCATATGTTGAGTGGGGAGGGAAGTTCCTTTCCAGTTGGCTGCGTGGATCATTTTTGCAGCAGTGAGTATGAGTGGCTAGCTCGTTGAGCTATCCCTCTTTTATGTCCTCTGATATGTGCAACAGGTTCCAAAGACGTATATTAAAGATATTACATGTTTCAGAGGGGTGGAGCAATGGCATAAGCTTCCAAAAGAGTAAGCTCTCTCCCCGGTTTTCTAATACCTCCAAGGAATGTATAAAAGTGATAAAGCTGGTAGTATTGAAAATCTTGGAAAATGAAATAATCATGGTTAATACCCAACCAAAATGTGTATCTTCTTTGTTTGCAATATATATAGTATAATGCAATATACTATTGCAGAGTTTTATGATATACATATTTAAGGACTGTAACATACAGTAAATAAATGTTTTTGGAATTCAAGCAATGATAGAAGTATTAAACATCAATTAGAAAAATATATGGCTTCTTTTTTTTTTTAAATTGAATTTTATTCATTAGTACAATACAATACCATAGACATAAACATAAACAAATGAACAAGTAAAAAGAGAAAGAAAAAACAAACAAAAAAAAAAAAAAATATATGGCTTCTTAATATACAGTCCATTACTAATACATTCCCATATTTTGAAGTTGACCCAGCACCAAATATATTTTTCTTATATGTAAGGGTATTACAAGTAAGAAATTTGTCATCTAGAATGTTTGGGGCATGGGGATTTTTGATTACCAAAATATGTTAAAATATTAAAAACACAACAGAATTATTTTGCCGTGTAATGAAAAGCAAGAATGCACAATTAAAGTTTGTAACTACAAATTTGCAAACATTATTTTTTTAACAAATACAAATTTTTGCATTTTAATTCCTGTATCTTTAATTGTCCCTTTGATATACAGTATCATTTTGCCACGTCCCCATAGACCTTTTTTATATGACCAGGTAGAAAAGGGATTAATGGATCTTTTAATAAGTTATTTTGATATTTTATTTCTGCGTTTTATTGTATTTGTACTGTAAACAATTTTAATTTCAGCAGTTTCAGTCTTGACTCATAAGGATATATTTATGCATGAGCACTAAAGGGGTACTTTTGTACCCCTTAGTGCTCTTGGGCTTCTGCCAAGAATTAAATTAAATGACCCTTATAATATTTAGATAATCTTTAGTTACTTTCTTTTGATGACATAAGGCCAAATTCCTGACAGAGTGAAAGTACAAAATATATTTATACTAGTACAATATGCTTACTGGAATGGATAGGAATTTTTTGTAAACATACATATCGAACCTTTTCGTATTTGGTTGCAATAGGTCCTTAAAGAGACAAGGTAGTATATTAATCAGCATATGGGTTAAATAATTATTTACAAGGCCCTTTTTAGAAACTTACCTTTTTCACAAGTCAAACATTTGTGGCCCAGATTCCATACCTTAAGGTGGCCATACATGGAGAGATCCGCTCATTTGGCGATGTCGCCAAACGAGCAGATCTCTCTCCGATATGCCCACCTTGACCCAACGATCGAATCCTAACGCATCGGAAACGGGGGTCGGATTGCATCAACGAACAGATGCGGCCGCGATCCGATGGGATTTTTCATCCCATCCGATCGAGATCTGGCCAACTTTCGGCCAGATCTCGATCGGGGAAGCCCGTCAGGGGGGCCCCATACACGGTCTGTCGGCAGCTTTTATCTGCCCGTGTATGGCCACCTTTACAATACTGAATATTTGCTTTCAGTCACCCCTTAAATAATAGCAGCTGTAACCCTCTTCTGGTCACCCTGGTTCTCCCCTATTCATTGGGATCTGTGCTGTGTTGACTACTAAACCCATATACACAGCTGTCAATAGTCAACTATATTTCTTTTTTTTAACAAAACATGTCACATACCAAGAGACCAAGTTGAAAATTGTTGGTCAGCTTTAATCTAACAGTGACTTAGGTCCAAGAGACATTTAGTGCTTCCCAGTTGATTAGAATAAAGGGTCTGCCATTCATCAAATTGCAATAATATGTACCACAATTTTAAAGTTAAGCTTTTAGGCATTATTCTTTCATGACTGGTACAGGTATTACCATTAAAAGTGGACTGTTTTTAATGCAAGTACGGGACATGGCATATGCCTCAGAGGAGGCCCTCGTTCTTGTTTAAGAAACCAAAAATTAACAATTCCTATTTTCCTGGCAGCTGTGCAACATAGAATACAGTGAATGCAATTATGCATGCTGACCTTCTTCTTCAAATACATTTCAGGGAAAAATTAAGAAGCTCACGGGAATTCTGTGTGATTTGAAAAGTACCAGCGTGCTTTCTGAGTAATTAGGAGAAATTGGCAGACTAGGCAGGCTAAATGGACTGTATCGGCTGTCAATTCCAATGTTTCCATTTTTCTCGGTTAAAAACCCTTATAAATTATATCACTGAATCAGAACAGACATCTGCCAAATGTACGCATCTGAAAAGGGCTGTCAACAATGTTTTTAATGTCCACTATAAAACACATGGTACAAACTAATATTATCGCAGGTACTTTTCTAAACTAAATTCAAGGAACTTAATTTTAAGGCGTGGAACAAATCTAATGAACTGTGTTTGAAAACCACCATTCATCACTGCACTATATATAATCCTAGAGTGACAATATTGCTTCTGCAGAGGTATCAAAATACTATTCTGTATATGGCATATAGGAAAAGTCATATCCAACGTGAATCAGCAGGTTCCAGAACAGCCAATATAAGACTAATCCCAATGCTTCTCAGGAGACAATGCCTTGCACATGTCACAGATTAGTCTTGTTAATGCTCTCTGAAATGACCCTTTTTAGAAGTGTCACTTTTATTATTTTGAAGGTAAAGGGTCTGGAGTGTGGATGAACAGAATTAAGTTGTCTCTGACAATCACTGTCATGGTAAATGCTTGACAGGTTTGGAGAAAAAAACTTCACATGTTCACACATTTTTACAATTCAGAGTTCAGACCAACAGAAAACTTGGTAAAATGTTACATTCTTTATATTCATCTATAGTTTGTTTTTGTAGTTATAAAAGTATACTATATATCTATATCTATATACACACACATATACTGAGGAATAGCTCTATAAAGTATATCAAAGATCCCCTGTTCCCCCGAGTCATTATTCCCTCTATCTGGCTACAACTTGGTTTTTTAATTATATATATTAATAAACCCTTTTTAGTGCAAGTAATATTTAATCACATGGCTAGATAACACTGAGAACTCTGGGCAGCTGAATGTTGCCCCCCTACTGTTCTTAGGTTGTAGATTCAGCTAAAATACTGAAAGTAAAAGATACTTGTGCTAACTTTCATGTGCATTTGGATATTTTGAGCTTAATGATCTTGTTATCTACCCTATATTAGTCCACAGGCATTGTCCAGTTTCTTAGTACACATTTAAACAAAAATGTATGAGCCTGCATGTTTGTGTGTATTTATTGCATCTGCTATATAAACCGTATATATTGACTAGGAACAGCAGTTTGAAAGGTGAAAAATAAGGCCAAATAGATTACTTACATTCCCATTTTGTTTGTAAGTAGTGGCAGATCCAATACTGTATTACTTTCTTCTTCCATTCAAGATGATGTCACACAGAAACTATGCGATTCTGAAAAAGAAGCATTTTTCCAGGTTCTGATGAGAGCATATCCACAAACAATTTATCATGGTTTGTGCGCTAATGATAGACTCATGCATAAGAGGCACCACAGGCAGTGAGAGGCAGCAAGCATGAAAAAGAGTGAATCAACTGTCACCAGTTGTGATGTGAAGGACTGCAAGGCTGTGATTAGAATTTTCAATCAGGGTATCAACAATTCTTCATGTTACTGGTGGGGGGGGGAAGGTTTCTTTAAGCAAGAACCTTCTTCAGTCTTGTATAGGAGAATGAAGCTATGGAATGCATTACAAAAATACAATCTATTTATTTTATTTTCCAAAAGGCTTTTAAGCTTTGAACAGCATAGCATTGCATTTGTTGGTGCACACTGAATAAGAATTGAAAAGGCTATTTGAAAGAATAGAATCACACTGAAATGTGTTCATTTGTATGTGGGATCATATTCAAAACAATGACATACCAAGCCATTATACAAAACATAAATAATGTAGCTGTTTGTAAATATATTTTATATTTTATGTATTTTACCTGAATGCATTCCACATAAAACTGAATTCCATCACATTCACACAGAAGGGTACATTTTACCAGGAGCCAGTTAACCTGTCTGTATGTCTTTGGTGTGGGGGGAGACTAGAGTACCCAGAGGACACCCACCCATGTACAGCAAGAACAATCCACACTTGCACACTCTTGACTTGGTTCACTGCAGGTTGTAGAATGGAGCCATTACTTGTGATTCAATCCATTCAGTTCACAAATGTCTCAAGTAGTTTGCCCCACAATACAACATGAGTTGCAAGAGACCAGAAGTTAAAAGAAATCCATCTTATCACCACTATTTATCTATGCCATATTTATAATGATAAATATGGAATGATTTTCTCCCATGAATTTAATAAATTGAGGCAACCAATTATCCATTATGATATAAAGCAGTCACTGTGCATTCTATACCTGAATGACAGAAAACACAGGAGTAGTAGGACTTAAAATTAAAGACAATATAGGATTATTCCACTATCGAAAAGGAAAGAAAAAAAGAAGCTAGCATGAGCACAAAGCAAGTATAATGACGGACTGATCATTTTTCTGCAAGTAGAGTGAACACTAAAGTTTCATCACCAGCAAAAACTTCCAATTTTATTCAGACATACAATGCTAAGGAACACACGGAGCCCCAAAGGTTGGTTCACTAACGTTAAATGGATCAAACTGAAAAAAAGAGGTGCTATATACAGTATACATGTTGAACTCTCTGTAGTATAAAATACTTTGTGGATCACTTTAAGCTATATTCAGTGTCGGACCATGCCTGCTGTTTCAGGGGCCCCCACACCACCCCCCAAGCCCTCCAGCCACAAGCACCCTTCAGCCTTCCCAACCCAGCTGCAACCCTCCTATGGCGTCCCTGCATGTATCTTTTCCTTCGCTCAGCAGCGACTGGGGCCAAGGAGGGAGGTCGGGAGAGCGGCAGTGCATAAAGCAGGGAGTGGGTCTGGGTCGGTGGGGCCCACCGGGTTTTTGGCCAAATTCAATTGCAAGCAGGGAAATAACAAGGTAAAACAGACCCAATGACTAGTAGTATAAATGGACAAATAGGGTACTAACTCATATGCTGTTGAATACATATAATTTAAGCCCCCTCCCCGAATATTAAAAAAGATGACTGATTTCAGACAAATACTATATCACATGTAAGGATAAAGCTTGTTCTAAAAGAGCTTCACAATTTTCATCTACCATACTCATATATTTGCTCATGTACTGTATATTATATACTACTTGTATTTCTCCTTTTTACCGGCATGATATCTGATGTTCTACTGATAGTGCCAGTACTGTAAATATCAACATTTTGGGTTCTGTCCTAATTTCTCAAAAGGAATGTATAAACATTCTCTTAACATCCCTTGTCGCATGATGCAAGTTTATCCGTAATCACTTTCTACTTGTGGGGATCTGAGACAGAAAAAAAAAAAAAATCTCCTGAGGCCTCACTCCAGAGGTCTATACAGCATAGTGGTCTCTGGGGTAAATGCAGTGCATTAGCAGGCACTTTGCTCCTTCTACCTTGTTCTAAATTCTATTTCCATGTGCTTTTTTGCAGAGCATGTAACACATCCAAATTGCATTGATTGATAGTGTGATTATTGCTTTTTTTCACCCTGACTTCACTTGGAAACAAGTAAAATGACTCTAATGGCTGTTTCGGGTTGGAAACAATGGATGAAATAAATACATTTTCTGGGAGAGAATAGGGAAATCTGGTGAGGCATGTCATTTTTAAATGAAATGGCTACTATGTAATTAACTGAGAGGCTGTATGATTTATTATGCTTGAGTGGGTAGGGATATATTGTTAATATTTTTTATTTGAAAGTGAACCATTTATTTGCATTTTATCTGGCATGAATTAAAATATGTATAATATCACAGTTTTCCTTTAGATCTTTTGACCAAACTAATCTGGACCAGTTGCAGGGTTTCCTCTATTTTAAGCTTGACAATGAATATTCCACCTGTCAAGGGTCTTACTGCGTGATAGTGACACAGTTCACTTTTTAAGCCTTGCCAGTAACCATCAATTGCTAAGTATATACACCACAAGCTGCTTTATGATCAACACTCATATCCATTGAATTATAATTGTCTAACAAAATGACAAAAAGGGAGGAAGACTAGCATCCCAGGAGATAATGGAGGGGGAATGACCAGTCAAAGATGATCATAGAATTCTAACAACACTGAACAGTCTGTACAGCTCAATAAACATATTTATCACAAAGCATCTTTTCCTTACTCTTTTTCTTAATTTACAGGCAGTCCTTGGGTTATGTACGTGATAGTTGAATTTGTATGTAGGTTGAAACATATACATTTACTTAGACAGATGTCTGTCTTACTATAGTATTTATATTTACCTTTCTGTGAATATTTATTTTTACCTTTCTGTGCTCCTCAGTAGACAACACACACAAGAGGGGATTGGGGCAGGTGGTTTATTAAAGCTTAATGCTAATAAAGGTTAAGCAAAACATTGTAAGTTACTGTAACAACGCCTGTTTGTACGTGTGAGTCAGGTGTATGCAACTCGAGGACTCCCTGTACTTAATTTTTAACTTTCTGCTGTGCACAGTATCTGTTCTTTTATCATCATGTTTCAATGTAGTCAGATAAAATAAGTACGTAGATTATTCTGAAGGCATTCAGTGTAGAGATGAAAAGTCTCTTTTTAAAACAAGAAAAGAAAGAAAGTAGCTACATAATTGAGACAAAGAGCCCAAATATAGAATTAATTTGAATTTATGAATGGTATACATTTCTTTGAGGTAGATTTATCAAAAGTGGAATTGGGATTCGTAGGACAGTATTTTCAAAGTAGTTCACATTTTATGGCATATATTAACCTTTTCATCAGAAAGTATTCTTCAGTTTCAGCTGAATTCCATTGTTTTCTATGGGCTTACATCTGTTCAAAATCCTATTACTGATGTACTTTGTAAACTTAACAATTGTTCCCACAATCAATAGTAAATCTAAACTAAGACACTCACTTTCATGTTTTTTTTGTTTTTTTTTTATAAATAATTTTATTTGTAATGGAAAGTAAACATTTGTGTGAATGTATATATATGTGTGTGTGAAGGTGGGCAGTTAAATCTGGGTCTGTAGAATGGATGGGGCAGCTTTTTGGAAATAATAAATAACCTCCATTATCTGTCAGTAGAGTTGAAGCACCATAATTAATTATACTGTTCTTCACTCTTGTCTCTGTTTTTATAAGACATAACTAAGACAATGGTGCACTTTGTAGTTGATATTAGGTCACAATATAAATCTATATTAATAAAAAAGGAATAATTCCTATGTTTCAATAAATTTTATTTTTTATTAATTATGGAATGAATCCCTTTGATTCATATGCGTTCTGAAAAACAAGTACCCTGCTTGTTTCTCTTATGGAATAAGCTAGACATTACTTTATTTAGCAATCAGGGATAGCACTCAGAGCCTAGTAGTTGCTTACATAGAGTTCCTAGGGCAAAGCTTGGGGCAGAATTGTTGCTACTGTATGTCAGGCTAATTGAATGTGACAAATTCCATCTATTTCTCCTGTACTAAAAATGATACCTTAGTAAGAGCATCACCTAACACATAGGATTAAAGACAATGTCAGGGGGTTTACAGTCTATCTACAAATGTAGACAATGTTGAATCTTCAGAAAAGCAAGAGAGAAGCATTAAAGGAAAACTATACCCCCCAAACAATGTAGATCTATATAAAAAGATATTGCATAAAACAGCTCATATGTAAAATCCTGCTTCATGTAAATAAACCATTTTCATAATAATATACTTTTCTAGTAGTATGTGCCATTGGGTATTCATAAATAGAAATTTGCCATTTTAAAAAATAAGGGCCGCCCCCTGGGATCGTAGGATTCACTGTACTCACAAACATACCAACAAACTGTACTTGTTAGGTCACATGAGCCAATTAACAGACAGAGTTGTGTCTTTTTCTTCCACACTTCTTCCTGTTACAGTTAGAGTTGTAGTATTTCTGGTCAGGTGATCTCTGAGGCAGCACACAGACCATCACGAAATGGTGGCTCAAGGCAAGAGATGTAAAAGGGCAAGATTTACTTAAATATATATTCCAGTTTGGTAAGATTCTTTAATATGCCACTTAATATGATATGAACTGTTGCTTAAGTGTTCATTTTGGGGATATAGTTTTCCTTTAAGATTAACTTGAATGCTTATACCATGTTTAAAGCCATGATAATAAAGAGACAATGTTTTCCTTGATGAGAGCTTGATTATGTTTATATAGCAAACTGGGACAACTGTAGGCCAATTTTTATTCCGTAACGTTAAAATGTGGAGCTATAGTATATAAGTGCATTTTTGGCTACAGCAATTCCCAAAAACTGGAGCACTGGATATATTAGCATACATTAGCAAAAAGGCTCCATCATTAAATTAAAAATGTGTTCTTACTCTTTTTTTATAAAGAAAAAAAATTAGTTTGCTTGAACCTACTACTATTCACACCTACTGTGTTTATCAAAGGTCGTATTTCGAATTCATGTGAGTTGTTTTTTTTTTTTTAACTACACTGTATATTAAATTCGAATATACTCAAAATTCGATTGGGAGGTTATTTAATAAAAACCCTGAATATCTAAAACTCGTGCATATTTTAATGACTTGAAAGCTCGATTCAAGTTTTCCTGACAAAACTCGAATGTCAGGAAGTCTGTTAACATGTCCAAATTGGTCCCTGGACCTCTCCCATTGATTTATACATGAACTCAGATGGTTATAGGTGCGTATAGTCAAATTCCAATTTTTAAAGAGTTTGATAAATCTCAAAATTAAAATTCGAATCGAGTTTAGATAAGTCACAATTAGAATTTGACAGTTTTAACCATAAAAAAAATTTGAATTTGAATTTTCAATTCGATACTTAATAAATCTGCCCCCTACTGTGTGAATGTCATAGGGACCTTGGACTGTACGCTCCACCAGGGCAGGGACTGATGTGAATAATGGAAAAAGCCCTGTGTTAATGTATGGGTGCTACAGTATATAAATAGCAGATGATAATAGAGTATTCACTCCCAGAACAGGGGGCAAAAATGCAATTTAGTAGTGTAACAATGTTTCTTTATTAAATCAGTGAGTGCTTCATTCCATATTCTTAAAAAATTGGGTCATGTACTATATATGCTGGATTCATAACAGTGAAAAATTTGAAAAACTATACTGACCTCCTTGTCACCAAATCAAAGAAATCAAGACAAATCATATCAAACCTTCTAGGAAAGAAATCAAGTAATTTTGACAATCTAAAGTAAAAGCTAATAGGAGCAACTTGGAATGGCTTCTGCCATCTATCTCTCTACTCCTGCTGGATTCACCATTATTAGAAGCATAATTCTTTTAAGACATTTTCAGGAAATATTAGAACTGCACCTGCATCACTCTAAGCTTTATGGTTCTGTATGTCTCTGGGGTGCTTTTTGAGATAAAAGAGGAGAGCAAGTGCAATTTTTTATATAAAAGGCATTAAGTAAATTACAACATCCTGTTGACCTCTATTCTTGTGATCCCTGATGTTTTTTGCCTAACAGTTATTAGCAATAGCTGACCTCATTTTGACTTATGTTATGTCTTAAAGAAATAAATTAGTGCTTTAGCCTGATTAAGTGCTTAGCAGCCAGACTCTTTAGTCTTTATGCTGACCTGTCTCAGTTTGTTCTGAAACTGCAGCTTTTATTGATACAAGGCATTGGCTGGGGACAGTCATCAAAGAAAATTAATATTCCTTTTAAATACGGTAACAATTGCTGTTATTGGAGAACAAGAGTAGACATTGTCAATGTTTAGATTCAAAACAGATAATTGTTTTCACAAATTACTGAATGTAGTTGACAGTTGTAAAGCGATCGTATTTATCTATTCTCAGAAATTGTGTGCAGTTATAGATGAACAGATATAATATTTATTTCCACAATATTATTTCCACTATATGAGTAATGCATGATAGACACGTGCAAAGTGTGAATACAAATATAAATGACAACATATCCAACATACTAAAAATAATAACCCTAATATTATGTATAATAGAAGACGTTTCGCTACTCATCCAAGCAGTTCAACTGGTGTGGGAAGTTTTCGGGATATAAACTCTTCCACTAATCCAATCACAATGGCAGATTGTAACTCTTCAAAGAGGTGATATATGAAATTTACAGAGGTGTTAATTCCACTCCAGCTCCACTGACACTCCAGCTACATATGGGATGACTGTTTCACCTACTATGGGGTCCGTTTACTAAAGTGCGGTAAATCTGACTTTAAGTTTCCGCATGTTATCGCTGAGAATATTTTTACGCCAGAATATTTGCAGCGACTAAGTTTACTAAACAGCGATACGCTCAGAAGTCATTGCGATCACTTGCGG
This sequence comes from Xenopus laevis, assembly GCF_017654675.1. Classification (NCBI taxonomy): domain Eukaryota; kingdom Metazoa; phylum Chordata; class Amphibia; order Anura; family Pipidae; genus Xenopus; species Xenopus laevis. The sequence continues at coordinate 67,791,206 of NC_054378.1, read as the reverse complement.
TAACTACGTTAAGGAACCAGCTTACGTTAGCGGTAATTTTAGCGAGTTGCGAATTTTCTGGCGAAAAATTAGGTTTTTGCGAATATTTATGCTATAAAATAGTCTTGTTTTATGGCGGTTATTATGGCAAATTTTTAATGTGACATTTATGGCCAGAAATGCATCTTCAAAACTTATAAACTTTATTGACTGATGATTATACCATCCAACAACATTAGCAGAGTAACACCAATCAAACATGTCAGCATCATATAAACCCTTCTGCCAATAGAATCATAGGAACAAGAAATGATACCAGTCAATCTCTTTGCTTCATAGAAATGCACAGTTTAATGTAGCCAATCACAATGAAACCAAAAAAGCGTAGAGGTTGACGAATCCTTGGACTTTGATGCCCGCTGCCAATAATACACCTCTGAGCTGAAATTGCTGCTGTTGCAACAGATAGAAGCAGAAGCCAAAACATCCGTCAGCAAAAGCTACAGATCTGTCTCCTGTTAGCAAAGAATTATGGGTAAAAAAAACCCATTATGGGATATTTCCTGCCCCTTGAGAATTTTCTGGCGAAAAAAATACTTTTACGCCACTACATAGGTGGCGGTAAATGTTTGCGAACATTCTGGCGTTAATTTTGTCTATAGCACATTTCGCTGTTAAGTAAACCAAGCGTTAATGTGTACGTAGCGTTATTTTCAGCGAATGCGATAACTGGCGAACAATTATTCTTGCGCAAGAAAATTTCGCAAATTTATATTTACAGCAGGTTAGTAAACTGGCGATAGCATATTTGGCGAAAATTCTGTCTATAAATTGTGCGAATATTTTTAACGCACTTTAGTAAACGGACCCCTATGTGTCTCCAGTATACAGAATCCAGTGTAGTGAGGAGTGCACAGATCTATACATTGAGGAGACAAAACAACTGCTCACCAGGCGATTGGCTCAGCATAGGAGGGCAAACTCTACAGGGCAAGACTCAGCTGTCTTTCTACACTTAAAAGACACTCCTTTGAAGATAGCAAGATCCAAATCTTGGATAAAGAAGACCACTGGTTTGAACGAGGCGTGAAAGACGATTCAGGTCAAGGTGATAATGAAAAACAGCAGCCTGCCAGAAAGCATTTCTCTCCTAAAGTGCAGGCACAAGTCACATGACTTGGGGCAGCTGGGAAATTGACAATATGTCTAGCCCCATGTCATATTTCAAAATTGAATATAAAATAAACTGTTTGCTCTTTTGAGAAACAGATTCCAGTGCAGAATTCTGCTGGAGCAGCATTAATAACGGATTTATTTTGAAAAAATTTTTTTCCCATGACAGTATCCGTTTAGGCTACAGTAACATGCAACTATTTCCTTCAAAAGATTGGTCTCTGTACCTAGGGAAAAAAAACGGTGAGACCAAAAATTTTGCCAAAATCGTACAACTATTCGAATCATGTGGATTTTTTAAATTGGTCAAATATAAAAAATGGCTTGAATTTTGCCTGGGGCTACTCACATTGACTTCTACATGAACTCCACAGCTTTAAGATGTTGATTTTTTACATTCGAGTTTTTTGGTTACTATACACTGACATTTACGTTTTTGAAAATATAATTCAAACTTGTGAGTTTTTGTTTCAAATCTTGATAAATCAACTCTGTAGCATTAATTTTCAAAAGGATTTAATATGAAATACAGCCTTTGCACCAGTTCTAATAATTCATAGACACCAGTCTGTTGGCTTTCAAATAGGTGGTCAAAAAATGCTACCTACTGATTGCTTAATATTGGTTGGTAGGCACTGTGTAATCTTTGAGACTTTTATAATATTAGCCCAACTTCTTTTCTCCTTGTGTTACTGCATACATAATATAGAGAAGCCTTCGTTTGGTATTCATGTACTGTATATTCATGTGCTCTGCTGAAGTTGTAAGATCACCAAATCTACCTACACTACATACCCGAGTTTTAGAAATTATTAAAAATATTTGACATATTTGATTTGGCAGAACAGAATCCATATTCTTCAAACATGCAGCATGCAGTAACTGTAAATAACCTTGATATTTTTAATAAAAAAAACTAAAATGTGGTTTACCAGGGTTTTAATATTTTACCATTTTATTTGCACTATAATGTGCTTTTCTTCCCAATGCTTTTTTCCGTTTGTTTGTTGAAAAGGACTATTATTAAGGATGGGACAAACTTCCTACAATTCAGTGAATAATGCCAGCAATAATCTTAAACAGGAAAGTAATATGAAATTCCCTTGAACGACCTTTGTCATTATTTTTCATTACTTTTTCCAATTACTTTTGTCCTTCCATTGTGTAAAGGTCGAATGAATGCACATTTCATTTAGTTTTTTGTTCACCCCTTCCCACAAAACCAAACGCTAAATAGTAATGTACTGTTAGCATTCAGTGCAACTGAATTTTCATTATATTGTTGTACAGACTTTTTGTACAGAAATATTTTTGTAACTTTTTTTTACCATTTATTAAACTAGTAATAAAACTATGCAAAAATATGCAGTATACATACAGAGGCCTGTTTATCATGCTGTATAACATACAGTATTTTATGCGGAAAGCGCAGCAAAAATAAATAGTGATTTTATAAAGCAGCATAATTTTTTTTTACGCTGTCCGTATTTTATGAAGTCATTTTACATTATTATATTTATAGTGTAACTTATTCAAGTCAATATATTCCAGCAGTAAAAAAGGGATTATTTTCACTAGAGGATTGCTGTTTTGTACATTTTTTACAAAAATGTCAAACACAGTTTGATCAATACACCATTTGTGATGGTCATAAGTGATGTTTATGGTTGCTATTTTTAAAGCACCATAATAAAGGGGCTTCAAATGTTGAATATAACATTTATTTTCCACTGTTTTATTTTAACATATTATTAACATATATATAACATATTTTTATTTGCTTTTAAAAAATATAATTATTTCACTATTATTATTACTATTGTTATTATTGCAGAGCACATCAAGAATTAATTATTTTCTCAACAGCATCTACCGCCTTCCTCAGGGAAGATAAACAAAAATAAAAGAAAGAGGGTGCTTTAACTGTACTTTCCTCCTACATTGATTAAAGCCTCAGGGGCAATCCCGGGCTGCTGCTACCTGAGGCAGCAGCTCTGATGCCGCCCCTCCTCTCCTGCACCGTGCTTAATATATCAGCATCGGGTCAAAGGGAGGCTGCATCACTATTGCAATGAGCGCAATAGTGCTCTCTGTACTAGCAGAGCCGAATTTCCAGTAGCCCAAAATATCGAGCCTGGGACAGGTAGAGTGGCATGGTCCATGACAGGGGGTGAAAAGGGACCCAGGAGAAAGGGTTGATGGGACTTTTAGTTGGGAAGCTGTAGCTGCTTTGAAATGCTTGTTGATCATACTCACCTCTAAGAAAAGGATTTTCTCTTTTCATCATATTAACACAGTTTTTAACATCTAGAATCAAAAAAAAAAAAAGGAATAATTAATGTCAAAATAGGATGCAGAGCAAAACCGGAAATGAACATAAACAAATATAATTTAATCCTAGTATTACTTAGCAGTGGTTTTTAGTCAGTGGCTTTGTGCTTCAACTCCTTACAGTTTATGCGCAATTGCGCTTTTTAAGATGTTAATAGAGTATGTTTGGTTAACTTTTGTAATGTTTAATAGAACTGCATAGCAGTTTGGTAAGACAAGATAAGTGTATACTGTGTGCATAAATAAAAGGGCTGATGTGCAAACCTGCAGGTAAAGCATTCCTAGGATTTAGCCCTTAACCCATATCCCTGTAGTGTTGGCGCTTTATCAAAATCCCTTACTGAGGTCAGCTGTCTAGTACATCGTACCTCCCTGCTGGGACACTGTAGGCTGTTTGCTACACATTTTCAAGTATTGTACTGATGTTTACAACTTTATGGTTTGGATTTTAAAACAAGATGACCAATATAATTTTTTTCTATCCTGTACATGTTTCTATAAATCTTTGGGGGTTTGTTTACAGCACTGAAGCATTCGCTGGTCCATTATTAACACGTTAATTATAATACTGTCAGCTCTGGTATAGTGAAGATAATTTTTTGCTAGGTTTAGCTGTAAAAAAAAAGTTGCCCATAAACTCCAATGGGTGAAAAAAATTGTTGGATTGATGCCCAAATACCACAACTTTTTCGGAAACCCAGAGCAAATCAGGATATCTTTGGGACATCTGCCGTTGACTTCTCCATGGACTCGGCAGGTCTGAGTTGAAGTACTTTTTTATTCCTACCTTTAACACCATAAGGGTTTAATAAATCATGAAAAATGTGAGGGTTTTTTTCCTACGAAAAATTGGTGGTTTTCCCCTTTAAAAGTCGTACTTTAATTAAATAACCCCCTTAGTGTGACACTAGGGGGCAGATTTATCAAGGGTCGAATTTTGAAGTAAAAAGTACTTTGAAATTCAACCATCGAATTAAAATACTTCGAATTTGAACTTTTTTCATTGAATTTGGGTATCCTGCGGTCGAAGTTAAGCGATTAAATCCTTCAAATCGAACGAATCGAACGATTTTAATGTATGATGGAACTATTTTACTTTGACTTCAAAAAACTTAGAAAACTGCTGTAGAAGGTCCCCATAGGCTAACATAGCACTTCGGCAGGTTTAATTTGGCAAAGTATTGAAGTCAAAGTTTTTTTTAAAGAGACAGTACTTTGATTATCGAATGGTCGAATATTCAAACTATTTTACTTTGAATCAAATTCGAAGTCGTAGTATCCTATTCGATGGTTGAAGTATTCAAAAAATTACTTTGAATTTAGAAAATTTCCCTTTAATTCACTTCGACCCTTGATAAATCTGCCCCTAGGGCTTCCAATGCCACACCTGTTTTCTTTTTATCACAAATACACAAGAAAAGGTGTTTTAATATTACTGTGGCCCTAGATGTGCTTTCCAAAAGGTATATTCATTTCAAGAACATTTAATTTGTCGTGGCACATCTAAGCATTCTTGCTGTCTTCTAAGTTCCTGAATTGTCCTAGGTGTTCCAGCAACAGAGGACTGTAATTGGAATTATTCCTTTGACTAACTGTTTTATTGTCGAATTGGAATTGGGATAGTAGTGATTAGTAGTGATGGAGCAAGAAGATTTATATGTTTGTCAGATGTTCCCTTTGCCAGATGGCTGTTTTCATAAGGGATAGATCTAATTTCAGTTTTGAGCTTTAGTTCAAGTCATAATATGGAAAATACAGTACTTTACTGGCTGTGTTATTTTCTAACAGTTTTTCTGCTGTCAGGTTTGGGATATCCATTCCCACTCCCTCTGCTTTATTATAGAGATAACAAATAAAGCCTTCAGTAATTACTTAACTACAGAGAGTTTATAATGACACAATAGCCCCTCCCATATGGGCATCAGGTTTTTCCAGACTTCAAGATTTTGGCATGATCTAAAGCTTGTCTTAATAACTGTGTCCACAAAATGGCTGCTGCCTGTTTCAAGTGATTGTGAGTTTCAAGACTAAAAGAAACAAGATTTAAATAATTTATTTAGTGTAAGTGAAGTTTATTTTGCTTGACTTAACATCATAAAACAGGATTTGGAATTTTTTAGGGTGACAGCACTCCTTTAATTTACAAAATGGAGATAGCGTCCTTACTATAACAATGGGAGCGACATGCAACTCCATAATATTATGAATTTCCCTTGTCTGAATGATCTCATATACTACATAATCATAAGCATACCAACTCTTTATTGAACTACATGTACCTATTAGTGATGTGCAGGCCGACCCGATACCCACGGGACCTGCGGGTTTACCAGCAGGTCGGCGGGTTCGGGTCGACCTCGCACTGCTCCTCAGAGGTGGCGGGCAGGTGTGGGTTGAACTCTTCTCCTGCTCTCCCCGCCTGCCACCTTCAAATGCCGGCTTCCAACCTCGGGTTTTATAGTCTCATGTCTGCTCGCCCCACCCCTTTTGTGACGTCATTGTGATGTCATCAGCCGGCAGGCGTGGGCTGGAGCAGGGCGGGTTAGGGTCGGGGGGGGGATCAGGAAAACCCTGACCCGCACATCACTAGTACCTATGCATTTTTGTTGGTCACTGTAAGCATTCATAAATGGGATTTAACTGGTGAGAAAACAGTCTGTTTGGAATTTCTTTCAGCATAAACTGTATAATGGGACCTTTCTTCATCTATCAGCCTGGCCTTTATGTACAATGTGTGTTACAACTGCAAAAGTAAGCTACTGAAATCAGTGAGGCAGAGAATAACAGAGGGAAATACACAGTATATTTTAAAGTAAAACAGCTAGACTAATCCACAACTGACAGAACATGGGCCTGTACCTTTCTGATTATGCTGAGTGTATCAAGTGCAGTGACTAGGTCTCATGATCAGTGCTATGAGAGTGGACATGGTTCATATTCCTTGTTATAAATTTAACATTTTGTATTTATGATAGACTGCAGTCTATGTTTTATTTATAATTCCCTACTTGAAGGAAAAACCTAGACCTAGAAAAACACAATGGCACATCAGCAACACAATATATACTGTATTTGTGTTGGTATTCATGTAATGCATCTGACACCCTGTGTAGCATATTGCTATCCTACTCAAGTTCTGACTTCCTTTGTTCCATTTCCCCAGATGCTCTGTGCCTTCAAAGAAATGTAAATGTTCCATAACAATTTTTCTCAGCCCTGATAATACCACCTCTATAAAAGGACATAACACTACTCCCTGCTTTGCAGCTCTCTTGGTTCTCTTGGTTACCAGGCAGTAACCAATCAGTGACTTGAGGGAGAGCCACATCAGGCATAACTGTTGCTTTTGAATCTGACCTGCATGCAGAAGATCAATTGCAACCTCATTGAACAGCTATGTCCCATGTGACCCCCCTGAAGTCGCTGACTAACTCAGGGTGAGAGGGCTGAAAAGCAAGAAGTTGGGTTCTGTTCTATTATGTTAGAAACCCAGTCAATCCAGCCTTTATAGATTACATTTTTTAGCTAACTAACTATTTAAGAAACATTTTTTATTTTGTACAGCCTATTTACCCAGTTTTTATACTTATACTGAACTGTTCCTTTAAAGAAATTGGATTTATAATTATGTGTAAAACCCCTTACTTTTTCTTATTTTCTGTGTGGACTTACACTATAAAAGCAAAAGCAAAGAAGCAATATGATCCTGTTCCAAAAGAAAGCAAGGTCTAAGATATCAAAATATAGACTAGCCATAGAATTGGGACACCATTGGTAGTATCTCTGCCTTTTATTGAGGAGACATTAATGAAGTTTCTATGTTAACTGCATGTTTACTCCAGGGGATGTATCCTTACTCAGTCCCAGAAAATATTGTCAAACTGCTTGACTAAATGGTGTTTACCGTGGGCAATCTTTTAAGGAATTGTAATTAGAATTTTCAATTATCATCATTAATGAGTATAAAATGTTAAAAGGGAAGCACTGCAGAGGAATATTGCAGGTCTATCCATGTGGTAGTTGAGCAGGCATTCAAAGGACCAAACATTCCAGCTGGCCATGTTTATTTTGCACAATAAAGGTAGCCTTATGCATTTCATGTTCACCAGTACTTCATAGGCTCATGAGTATTGGTGAACACAAAATGCATATGGCTAACTTTATTGTACAAAATAAACATCAACTTGATTTTACATGCCTGTTGGAATGATTGGTCCTTTGAGTGCCTGCTCAACCTTCGCTCCCCTAGCTGAAGTCTCAGGGCAAAGCAGCAGGGCCTCTTTCAGCCTGCAGTGAGCACTTTCATCTGGACTCTTCCTTTTTGTGAATTTTTGAACACTGCAAGTCTGTATAAAAATATCAGATAATATAGCCTTTTCATAAAGAAATATGCCCTCCCATAATTCGTCCTGTTGAGAACCTCCATTATTTCCTGTCAGCTGATCGCTGACTGGCAAAGTAAATGTTGTAACAGAGCACAGGGTAGTCGTTCTGCCTTCCAGTGCTGAGTTTGACTATGGCTTGGGTATGCTGCAGCATATTTATTGGTTAATACTTATTGAACTCTGTCTGATGATCACTTATTAAATGCTTTTTTTTGCACATAGAAACTGCAGACAAAGTCTGTGTTTAGTTTGACTTCTTAAACTCACAGTAGGTTCATACATTTTAAAAAGATAGTTCACCTTTAAGTTGATCTTTAGTATGTTATATAATTTACAGTTCTTAGCAACTTTGCAATTGGTTTTCATTTTCTTCTTTTGTTGTTGTCGTAATTATATGCTTTACTCTTCTACCTATTGCGGCTGTTCAAATAAGGGTTACTGGCTCTAGCAGCCAAACAGGCCCTCTTTTATTCATGTTCCAGTAGTTTTTTCCTGTGAAACTCAAGGAACCAGTTGGCTGCCAAAACTCCAAAATGGAGAGCTACTGAACAAAAAGCTAAATAATTAAAAAATTACTAAAATAAATGAAGAGTGAATGTAGACTGTCTCAGACTGCTTCACTGTCTACATCATACTAATTGTTTATTAAAAAGCAAGCTACCCCTTTAACAGAGGGGTAATATAAATGCCTTGTATATTGTCTTCATACATTTGTAACACCCCTTCAAAAAATTAAGAAAAGTTAAATTAAGAAAAGTTAAATTTAGAGATTTGTTCAAGTACTTCTAACAAACTGATCTCATTACTTCCCTCCACAGTCATGCATGTTAGAGTGCCACATTAAAGCTACACGCTTAGGTGCTGACTTGTGACTTTGGCCTGCCTAATTACCCTTGTCTTGGCTAAGCTCTAATAACATCTAAAGATCTCCAATTATTGTATTTCTTTCTAATCTTATCTAAGCTTTGACCTACTTATTAATGTTGTGGGCTGTGAGTAACAAATCATCCTTTAGAAAAGGGGGATGGATTGCATATGTGTTTCAACCCTCACTATATAAACTGCCAAAATGGTGCTTTCCTTTTTCGATAATAAATAGCACTAATTCATGGGTTCATGTTGATAGCATTATCACTGTATTTATTATATAAGTACATCTCTCTCTCTCTCTCTCTCTCTCTCTCTCTCTAAATTTTTTTTTAAATATTTTTACAAAATCAGACTTTTAAAAAAATCACGAATTTTTTGGAATTTATTAAACCCTGAGGATGGAAAAGTCTGAATCTGAAAATCCAGCATCTCAGACTTGTCGAGATTGCATATAAGTCAATGGAAGAAGTCCCAATGATTTTTTGATGTTTGCTGGGTTTCATGCAAAACTCCGAAGTTTTCGAGTAAAAATTTAAAAAAAATCGTGAAATTCATGAAAATCAGATGTTAAAAAATCACAAAAATTTGTAAAAAATTTGATTTTTCCCCGCAAAGCAAACTTTCGGGAAAATGTTATAATAAATAAGCATAAAAAAACCGAACGGATTTAATCGGAGTTTGTAGCAGAAAATATTGAGATAAATTCGGACTTTGATAAATAACCCCCTAATGTATGAAAAAAGTACTTATAACTGTATAGTGTGCATTTTCTATTTAAATATGTTATAATAATATTAGCTTACATGGAGAACCCTATTGATAATTTACATGCTACAAAAAGTAAAAACGATGCTACATATTAAAATAAAAGATCTGTCACTTCATCTATAGCATTATACTTTTAATTTTTGTCTTCATAGAATTTTAGGAACTGATTGAAAATGCTCATTCAATACAGTGTACATCTATTTTAAATGCTTGGCCTATATGGGGTTTCCGGATGTCAGAGTTAGTTGCTATGGAAATCAAGCCACACTTCTCTGCTCTCTCTTTCTGTTATTATCTTGATGAACTATGCCCTAATGCTACCTACCAGCTATCTAGCACATATCTTGACAAACACCGTTTTGTTGAAAATCATTGAAATGTGATCTAGATATTGATTTAATCATGCAGCATTCCGTAAATAGGTGACTGCTATTCTTCTATAGGGACGACTACTGTATAAACAACTTCAATATGAGAATAATGTTTGATCAAGACATTCCACTCAAGTCAAGATAAAGATTGGCTACCATAAAAGAAAAATATTTGTCAGTTTTTAGCCTTAATTGTTGTATTATAAATTTGATTACCTTGTTTATACTAAAGTCCATTAGTTACATTCAGAACTAGGACGTATAGGTTAATCTAAGTTACAATGGCATTAAGGATACAAACTTAGTTATCAGTTTCTGGGTTTTGGTTTCCATCATGACCCGGCAAACCCTGGTGACTAATTAGGTTAGGTGACTAATAACATTGAGCAGCATGTATGGAGTAACTGGCTGACATGATACAGTGTAAGATTTTACTTAGGGATAGCCATTCAACCTATAAATCAGAAGGTAAAGGGGCGAGCCTGAATGTCCACGTGTCCAATTTTTTTTTCAGTTCGATAGAATTTGGATGCGGTTCGGCCAGGCTCTTAGATTCAGCCAAATCCTGCTAAATATAGTTTGAATGCTGCCTAATCCTGGATTCGGTGCATCCCTATCTAGAATAGTAAAAAAACAGACTACAATGGAACAGCACCCTGAGTGATAACACCATTGAACAAAAATAGTAGAATCCTTGAGTGATCTACCATATAACCTTTTCAACTTTGCATCTTTCAGACCCTTGCTTTACTCAGCAAAAAAAGAAAGCCATACAAGGCAGTTATTTTTCAAAATCCATAATAACTCAGTATAATGTCTAATTAATATGAAAGCTTTATAGAATGGGATCTAATATAAAAAGTAGACTGATTTACAATGTAGCGTTTCCCTTTTTTTGAGCAAAACTAACTGATAGTATCAGTATGTTAGTGATATCTGCAACATTAATAAATGCTGGACTGCAAGGTAAGCAATACAAAGCTGACAATGTATATCATGATACAACCATTTACTGCAGTTTGGCTTACTGATCCTCTTCTAATGATACTGCTGAAAGAACAATAACTATCTAGCTGATATAAAGCAAAATTGGAAAATAGATTTATAGATGAAATTCTTGAGACACTGACAAAAATGCAATTTTGTTTCAGGCAAACACCAGTGTAAGGTTATTGTTAAAACTCAGAGAAACTTTGAAGAAAATGACATGTAATAGGGTTAGAAAACGGGAAACTGAACGAAATGGTTTAAAGGCTTCTCAAATGGAGTATTTACATTGTTTAAGAGAATGGCTGACTTCTAATGCATCAGTGTCGAGTTAGCATTCTTCCTTTCCACCTTGTTCCTTCAAAACAATGCTCAGTGTTTTATGGTCTGTACTCTGTTCAGTAGGGAAAACAACTGCAACATTTCATTTTCATGAAACCATGGCGTGAAAATTGGACTCTATTTGTCAAGCTTATCATTCTATCATTTAATAGTATATTATCCACAAGGACAGACACAAACTTCCCAAAAGATATTTGGTTATTGCAAGTATAACACCATGAGGGAATGTGAGATAAGTCTTTATTTTCACTTAAACAGATTAAGACTTAAAGCACAGTGTATGCCCAGAAAGAAGCAGTTGCAACAGTAAAAGGCCTGGTGTGCCATGGGCCTAAGACTGCATAGCTGATTGTCTGCACAAAACATTCCATTGAACATACTTAGGGGGCCCATTTACTTTGAATAGAATAAAAAAAACTTTGAATTTCGAATGTTTTTTTGGCTACTTCGACCATCGAATTGGCTACTTCGACCTTCGACTTCGAACGATTCAAACTAAAAATCGTTCGACTATTCGATAGTCGAAGTACTGTCTCTTTAAAAAAAAAAACTTCGACCCCCTAGTTTTCCACCTAAAACCTATCTAAGTCAATGTTAGCCTATGGGGAAGGTCCCCATAGGCTTTCTAAGTATTTTTTGGTCGATGAAAAATCATTCGATCGATGGATTAAAATCCTTCGAATCGAACGTTTCGAAGGATTTAATCGTTCGATCGAACGATTTTTCTTTTGATATTCGATATTCGAAGTCGAAGGATTTCAATTCGGCAGTCGAATATCGAGGGTTAATTTACCCTCCATATTCGACCATAAGTAAATTTGCCCCTAAGAGTATGCATATTTATCTATTATCTTATCTGCCCTTGACCATGAAAGTGCCCTATTATTCTGATTTGCACACTAGCCTCAGCTCAAATTAAATAATAGGATACCTACATTTTTTCACTATGATTCATTATCTACTGTGCAAATATTCAGGCAAATAATAATTTTAGATTTAAACTCATGACTTCTCTTCTTGCTTCTTTACACATGTAAGAAGAAAATACTCTAATACCGAAGGTAAACAAGCATATACCCCTTGCTGTGCCTGAATCTAATTTTTTGGAACCGCAGATGGCTAGAGAGAAAAGCTTCTAACAGTCAGAAATAGAATGTTGATGTGGTATCTGAGGCCTTCAAAGACATGAAAGTATTTAGGTAGAAATGATGATTCACCATCTATTCTACAAGGGTCAAGCCTCCTAGTAGCTTTCAAATTCCCAGTGATCCAGTCATATTCTCTTAAATAGAAGACTTGGATACAAATGTTCTCTGTTTAAAAGCAATGCTTGTTGCACATACGAGAGGCAGTGGTGATGCCACTATGTCAAATGAATCAGAAATCATCAGTGATGGATCAGTGGATTCAGTGTTGCTATGCAATAGTATCTGCTACAATAAATGACTTGACATTAGCTTTGAAGCATGCCTAAATTCAGCTTTTTACAAGATAATTGTGCTCTAAACATTTCTTTTTCTGCTTAAATAGTAATGCCTGGATGTCCCCTTTGGTTGGTTATGTCTGACTATAGCAGACAGACTTTTTAGATTCATCTCATGCATGAAATATGCCCTGTGTCATTGGCCACAGGGGACAGAGTGTTGCCCTTCATCAGATCCTATTTCCATTCTCCTGAGAGTTTTATTAAACTGCCACATCTGGATGTGAAGGATGTGAAGATCAAAAGAGAGTTTCTATCAACCATCTAATGTGTTTTATTGTCAATGCTGAATTGAATAACAATAGGATTTATACCAAAAAAAAAAAAACATGCTTTTTTCTTAAAAGTATCATTGAACAAAGCATGTGTTGCCAAGACCTCTGGGCTTGAAGAAAGGAAACTATTTCTTGAATTAAGGATGGGATGTTAGTAACAATTCTGAATTTCAATGAGTTTCCAAAGAAGCCAAAAGGAGAATTACAATATGTGCTTATATGAAAGGCCTAGTGATTTTTTTTTTTTTACTTGAAAGTAAATTCTTACATAATCTTCTCCTTTAGCATTGTGATTAAAATGCTACACGAAAAATAGTACATCCTGGTTCTTAAATCAGCCTTAACATTGGATCATTAAAACTGATATCTGAAATGAACTATTGAATTGAAGGGAAAACAATCCAATAAATACAGGTGCTATAGATTTTCTAGATCACTTATTTATTCATTAGCAGGCAGTCTTAACAAGGTTGATTTTTTTGGTGGTTAAGTCTTTATTCAGGATCTCAGAGCAATCCCAGATCGTGTTCACTTCACCCAAATATAAATAGTATTTAAATGCTTGCAGATCAATAGATTTCTCTCTAGTCTTAATAAATGCTTTGAATAGTCACATATATAATACAGAACATCCCCCAGCCCCCCCCCTCCAAAAATGAGGTTGGAAGCTACCGTCAAGAGAAATAAGTTATCTGGTGGAACTTAAGGATAAGATTTATTAAAGTTATTAAAATACAATGGCTTGACTCCTTCTGAAGCCCTAAAGTAAAGGCTCCCAAACTAAGGAGATATACTAAAGAACGAGAAAAGCCAATAAAATAGCCATCCAGGGTATACTTCCAGCTGTGAGTACATCAGTAAGATGGTACCCAGAGATGAGCTATTAAGGGAATGCCTGAACCAGCAGCAAACATGGAGGGAAGATCAAGTAGAGGAAGGTAAGCCATGATAAGATCCTGCATGGTATATGCCATCAACAGATGTGGTGGCTGACATGGGGAAATCAAACCAGTGCCTGGACAGCACTCAGCACCAGCACTATTGAAGCAGGGATCTCCTGTATTAGACAGGACCCAAGATGCATAGATGCCTCAGACAATCCAACACACAAAAGATCTCATTTATTAGTGCTCTAGGATTTGGTACGTAAAACCTATAATAAAAATAATTAAAGCTCTGCATGTTTTAGGTGCAGATCTTTTTATTTTTTTTAAAAAAATCTTTCTTGAAGAAAAGAAAATGATCAGCAGCAAGCCAAGGTATTCAGATGCAGAAACCATGTGTGGTGTGGTTTTAGAAATTTAATGCTCACGCACAAAAAAAAATTAGGCCCATAGTGGCAGGGTATTCAGACAGGAATAGTATATACTGCACAGCACACCCAAGATGGAGGATATAGAAAGTGAAGGCCAACGTCATCCCGGTGGTGATGGAAGCACTCAAGGCTGTGATTCCCAAGCAAAGAGAATGGCTTCCAGTAACAATATTATATTACAATATATAATATTAATAATATTATAATGTTATTAAAGGAGCCAAGATTGGGAAAGACATATGACACCCATATATACTGTATACATTTATATATGTGTGTGTGTGTATATATATATATATATATATATATATATATATATATATATATATATATATATATATATATATATATATATATATATATATATATATACATACATACTTTGAGCATGAGAAAAAGTATTAAGATGTTGTGCCTACCATGAGACTGCCCAGTTGTTGGTCATAATCCTCCTTCAAAAAATCTAGTATTTTTGTCTCCATCTACCCCAGACCTGCTGCCTTCAGTTTCAATGCACTTGCTCTTCAGTTTTCCTTCAGTTTTTCCTTATATGAATATGGGATTACATATATTATAAAAAAAAAATCCTAGCCCGTCTGAGATATCCTTAACATAAAAGTCACAAGAGGTAAGCCATCGTGATGGCACTGAATAATCAATAAATATATAGTCAACACTAGTCAACAATCCAACCAGAGTGACTGTATAGATTGCTCTTAATATAAAGCATTTTATTTCCCTCCGAATCTTTCCTTTATTAGTTAGTTGTACAGTACATTTGCCATCCAAACGGAATGACATTTACCACATGGAGATCATAACATTTTATTCTGTCTTTAGGATGCACAACAGTGAAAACCCTGTAAGCTAGGGACAGCCCAAAGCATTTTGTAACACTGCTAGGGTTTGTGTTTCTCAGAATTCACCTGCAGGCTAGTGTTGCCTTTCTTAGATTCATCAGTACAGAACAGGATTTCTAATCAGCAAATATAAAGCCAACAGACCCCTTACACACATTGACCCAGATTCTACAGTTGAGGCTGCATATATTGCAGCCATAATATCTGATGATACAAAAAGGGTTGTTGTAGTACAGATGAGACGGCACACACCACAGAGATAAACAAATAAGGGTTAAAGAAGAAGGGTTAATTCACAGTTGAAATGTGGCAGGTCAGAGAGAAGAAGTACAGGGATATACTGGGTTGCCATTGTGTAGGGGACACAAACATATGTTAACAGGAAAAATATTTACTGATAGCTTAAAGAAAATGGTTATTTCTTGCCTACCAAAGCAACATTAACTGAGAAACCTGTCTCCTTTTGTTACACACATCACCCAATTTTACAAATCATCCAATTATAATTTCAATGATAGTATTCCTTTACGTCTGAATTCTAAATATGTCATTACCTGTACTTGATCATTTTAACTTAATGATATACATACAGTCTGGACATACAGTAATTTCTACACTTTAAGTCCGCTCATGCGTATTGTACCACTGCGTAATACTGATTATCTTTTTCTATGAATGTTTTTAAGATACAATAGAATGTTTTTCAGGAAACAAAAAAAAATGGAAATGCAGTATACATTATTTATTGGTGGGACCACAAAAAATATTAGTTTCAAAATTAGGAAAACTTAAAATCAGTGGATGAAAAATTAAGATTTCCTCCTCTTGTAAAGTCTGCTAGTTCAACTGCTAATTAGATTAGTTCTTTCATGCAAGTTAAATTGTAGACACAATTCTAAAGAGCAATTTACTTTGCAAAATAGGGTCTTCTGTTGAAGCTTTGACAGCAAAGAGAGATCACTGAAGGGAGTTTTATTCCACTAGACTGTTGTAAGAATGACTATATAAGCAGGGCTATGTAGCACACATGAAAATGATTCAGTCATTTCAGTGATGTATGTTAATAACATGTTTGAGTATGATAATAACATGTTTGCACAATTTCATGGTAACACAGATCAGTAATAGAGGATTTTTCTCAACATCAGCAGGTCTTTTGGGGTTTGAGCCTATATCTTTCCAGAACCAATCCTATCAAAATCCCTGCCTGCCATGGAATAGCAGAGAGGAACCTTCTTGGCTTTTATTAGAAAAGATAACTTGTTCCGATACCATCCCTGGTCTGTACAGCATCTGAATAACTCCAAAGACCCGCTCATTTTTCTACCTATAACAGCCGTCTTTGGCTTTGGGAGGAGCCCTCTGCTACTCGGATGCTGCCAGGTCTTAATGTGAGAGGCCCAAGGAGAAAGTTCTGACCAAGTTAGGGAAACAAGCGTGAAGTAGTAGAACGGGAAAGAAGAAGTGTAGTCAAAGGCCAGGCAGTGTCAGTAACAGTCAGGCAATGCGGTACACATTCAGACGGTGAAAGTGTAGTCGGGGTCACACACCGATATCACAGTACAGAACAAGATCCAAGAGGGTAGTTAATAACAAGCAAGATTTAGGACAGGCAGCTAACTAGACAAAGTCAGGGGAAGGCAGGGTCAAAACAGAGCAGATACAATAGAGAAACACACCCAGGAACTTTGTAATAGACCTTTACATTGGGCTTCTCACATTAAGACCTGGCATCATCCAAATAGTGGTGGGCTTCTCCTGAAGCCAAAGGCGGCTGTTATAGGCAGAAAAGTGAGCCCCGACCGGGTCCTTGGAGTTTGTTGAATACTCTGCATTACACATATATTTTATAGCTTTAAGCGTGCCAGAGGTATACGTGTACACCAACTGCTAGGCCCACATGTTAAACAAAGTAGTTCCAACAGAGATAAAAACATTGAACAATGCACCACAAGCAAAATATTATTAGGCAATTCCTGTGGTTGAAGATTATTTGCACGGCCTCTGTCTATCTCTCTAATATGTTCCACCTAAAGTCTGCAGCAAAAAAGCTTGGCCGTTCATGGCCATTTATGTCTTTGAAAACCATTAATTCACTTTCATTGTTAATTATCATTATCCAAGAATGCACTTAATTTACTGTAATGTATTTGAGCAGTGTTTAGAATTTAGAATTTCAAACATGATGCAAGACACTATAGAAATTAAGGTAATGCTACAGAGGGAGACACTGTGGTCATCCAATATAAATGGTGATTATGTTCCTCTTACAAATTTAATCACTCAGTATTGCTTCAAAGTATTTTAGCAAATCACTAATTGTATCCAGGCAACTGCATTTAGAGCTGTCAATTTTCCCTTTAGTTTACTGAGACTATAATAGACATTACTTCAGGCAATTCTGTGTTTAAAGTAAAACAGCTATGCATTGAATTATGTTAGACATTGTATAAAACAAAAAGCACAAGGCAATAGCAGTATTGTCCAACCTAGTACAGTGTATACAAAATTCTCTGTGTGCAGAGGATTAAGGTTTAGATGTAGATTCCCAAGACACTGTTCTAAAGTCCAAGGACAGATGGATTTAAGCAGCTGTGCAGGGCATGATTAGGGCTTTTATGGCTTGAAGCTGAGTCTATAAAGGCTAGCTTAAAATATAACATTTTTATTACAGCACAAATTTCAAAATAAGCCATATGGGCTTTATACTTTCCATTTTATTTTATTGGGCTTTA
This sequence comes from Xenopus laevis, assembly GCF_017654675.1. NCBI lineage: Eukaryota > Metazoa > Chordata > Amphibia > Anura > Pipidae > Xenopus > Xenopus laevis. Next base: position 67,773,332 of record NC_054378.1, on the reverse strand, counting down.
TTTTATTACTTTATATTATGTGTAACCATGTTTCTGTTATCAGGACAACTAATTATACTATGTGACAACCACCAGACTTTATTTGCCCACTAGCACTCTAGGAAAACCACAATGGTCTAAATGTCGCTCCATGCCTAAGATTGCCTTCTAATTAAACTAATGGGAGGCACACGGTCTATGGAATATGCTGGTGATATCAGACAGGGAAAACTAGAGATGGTCTATTGTGCCATATACAATTACTCAACTCACTGTCAGCATCTGCATCAAAGTAACAATTAGTAGAAAAGTTAGTGAAATTGAGGTGTCCCCCATGAAAGAAAACAGCTGTTATTTTACTATGTTTTTATACTGTATATGTCCTAAAAAATACATATACATAAGTATATGCATACAGGCAAGAACAAAAGATACTGAATATATAAAGTGTGACGCTATAATCATTTAATCATGACATTTATAAGAATAAAATAATCTATTCCATGAATATGAACATACCTTTCAATAACTATTTTCTTTGAGGATAATTCTCTGAGCACTAAATCACTGCAAATATTGCTCATGGATACTAAAGTTTGGAGAGTCCCATTAGTCTCTTACTAAAAATCTATTATGTGTGGTAATCACTGAAGCTCATGCAGCTTTATGTGTTATAAATGGACTGAGCCATTTTTATAATATGAAACATTTTGCAAGAAATAACCATTCCAAGCATACGCAAAGCACCACTGGTTCAGTCACCCTATGGCAAAGTCCAGCATTAGGCACAGATTTCTGACTCAGTATGGCTAATTTAATAACAGAAGGCATATTTGCATAAGTGCATTAAACCATAGCAACTACTTAACATTTTACCCGCAATAGACCGATCACCTGGTGACTTGGTAACTGTTTCCTGCAAATTTCCTGTGTTAGTAAATGGGCTTTTGTGAACTCTAGGCTAATCAACAACCTTTGCATGGAAGTTTTGGCTTAGTCAATCAAGGGAAATACAATAGGATTGGCTGAGAAAGTAACTAAAAAAGAACAATTTTATATTCTATTGTAATAATAATAACAACAAGATAGGCTAATGTGTTGGCCTTAGCCCCTTAATGGGTCACTTGTAATAGCAAGGAATAGACTTGTCAATAAAGGTGTACAATGCCGGAAGAATTTTGAAAATGGATAATGGTTTGATGGGTGTCAGATGCACTTAAGATAACCATTAAACATTGACATGACTCAGATCTCCATACTAACTATGAAATGTATGTCTTAACCTTAACAGTCCTCATCTCATGTGTTTCTGCTTGGTTAATTCTATTTATAGGCTAACCAAAATATGAATGTGGAAAATGGTAATAAAAAACAAACACAAACTTCACGTCATACTATTTCGGTCCAGACCTACAGTATAGACTATATGGGGGTTATATAATAAAATACACTATGATTGCCAAGGAGCAGTAACCCATAACAACCAATCCAAAGGGAGCATTTGCTGGTCACCTGTTTAAAAGCGTATTGGTTGCAATTCCAGGGCAAACCTTAGTTTTTTTTTATTACATATGGGGGTATGAGTTCAAGCACAGGACTTTTGGCTAATTCTTTACACTATGGGACACCAAGATCCAATCCAAATTTGTGTATCCAGTGCACTGGAAATCGGGCTACTTTTGAATACATAAGATAAGCTGGCCATAAGAGCTGTGCTTGATAAATGACCTTATATACTATAAAGGTTTGCCAAACCAGTGGATCTTTCCACAATATGCCCACCTATGGTGGAGGATATCAGGCTAATCTGATCATTGGGCAGGAATACAAGCCTTTGGAATGAGATCAGCTAACCAATGCACTCCTCAATCCGATGGCAAAATTAAACCCGCCCAATTGACATCTGACTGATTTTTTCAGCCAGATATCAGCTGGTGGGCCTATCGGAAGGTCCCATACATTCAAATTCTCAAAGGACCCACAGCCACATTTGGGCCACATTAATCCAGTGCAACCAAATGACTGGATTCCCCTCTTAGCAGTAGCTCGCTCATCACCCCTATAAGTCTTTAGGTTATCAGATAGCAGCCATCAGGGTCGGGCTGGACTGGCAGGACAAGATATAATTAAACATAAGTGCCACAGGTGATGGAAAAAAACAAATAACAGAACCTAATGCAATATTGTTATTATTTAGTGCAATCACCAACGTGTTACAACACTAATCTGTGTGTGTCTTGAACCATAGAAAGTCTATGCACAGATTTTTGGTGTGTGTTTTAAAGTACTATAGTGATTTCTACAAGGGGCTATCTCCAAAATAAAATTATAATTAAGTCAAACAAAGTGCTTTTAGTGCTTGCTTCAAAAAGTAAAATTAATTAAAATAAGGTGCAATGGTGTTTTCTTTAATCCGTAAAAATCAGCATGTGGCTTCTCCACTCTCTGGTGGGACTGGAAATTTACAAGATCCCTGATTTCAAAACAGCATATCAATATCAACTCCAGGGTATTCCTTTTTCTGTCAAGATATTAAAAGCAGGGACAGCGCCCATAGGGTAATTTGCCAAGGTTTTAAAACTTATTGCACTTACATAAGTCAAACTTCTGACCGCATATCAAACAAGCCAGTCTTATAGTGCAGATCATGGAGGAGAACCTTTGCAATATAAAGAGATGGGTTCTGCCGGCATCTCCCTCTCCCATATGTTCCACCTGTACATCCACTCACTGTTGAGACCGGAAGTAATGTCACACCTGACGCGTTTCGCCGAGGTCAGCTTCTTCAGAAAAACCTGGGGGTCCCTCCGAACCAAGCCCCACTCTGACAATAACTGTGTGTGCTTCCATTCTCCCTGACCTCCTCCTAACCGCAAAGGACAGTAGTCCGACCCTGGTAGTCAGTCCTTGCTACCAGGGAACCCTGCCTCTTTATGAACCAATTTCTCTAATCACTGAATTCACCGTTATATACAGTGCTTTGGCGTATAAAGAGATCACCATGCCACCCCCACCAAAACAATCTTTAGAGGGGCCTGATATGCAGAGCTGCCCCCTGCAACCTCCCTCACCGCATGGTCACATGGGAACGAGCATGACAATTTAAAGAAGAAGAGAGAAAGGGGATTTTAAGCTATAGAGGAAGGTGACCCCATAATCCAGGTGGGATCTGCTTCCTCATTATTTACACCACTGATGCTGTGCTTTTTCCACAACACAGCCAAAGTTGTTCACCCTTCTCTCAGATCTTTCCCCGAGACCAGACATTTTAATGATAAGTGAGGCTAAACAGACTTCATACCTGATTTTCAATTGCACAGCCCTCTGTGCTGTTTCATTGAGGATTCTGGGAGGGATATTCCTTCGTTTCCCAGTAATCATGTTACAGTGCCAAAAGGTCTACTGTAGCAGGACATTCACAAAGAGTAATTACCAAACTTTCCACATTCAGAGTTCATAGGGGTAAACGTTTGTGGTGACCTTCTGTAAATTGGGCTTTGGGTAGGGTATTTTTTTCTGTTATGGCATCTGCTCCTTCCACTTTGCATGAACTGAATACAGCAATCTCAAAGATCATCTAAACCTCATTTGAAACACCTGCAAACAATTTATTATATTAATATAGCAGCAGGGGAGAATCTGAAATGCTCTTGCAGAGGTCACAGAGCACCTTCAGCTGCTTTATCTAGCCAGCCAACATTGCTCCTTCCTAAAGTTCACATTCTCTGGAGAACAAGAGGAAGACACTAGCAGCTCTTGTATTATAACCTGTCAATAGTCACATCTGGCATATGTTAACCACATAAATTAAATGTCTCATATAAACAATTGCCTAAATGGAGGCTAATATAACCTAGAGAATTGAAAATGACTGGAAATATATTTGTGTTGATTAACACGCACCTCCGTTTAGTCTCACTTGAAGTAGAGAATGACATTAGTCATTGCTCTTTCTTATTTTGAATCTATTTCCAAATACATGTACATGTTGTGTAATATGCAAAAAAAGTGTAACGGTTGTTTAGTTATTTCCTTATTTATATTCTACAAGTGGGATTTTATAGTTTTACAAATGTGGGCTTGAGAAGATTTTAATACTGAAAAGATGTGAGATTTATGTTTGGCCCTATCTGCTCTTCTGTCACTTATTTTTAATTATTTAGCAAAAATGCCTAAGTAAAAATGGATATTCCAGAGCATGGAAGACTAATCTTAATGCACGCAAGATTAAAAGGTTCTATGTTTTTCCTTCACGCTTGTGCTTCAGAAAGCTTATAACTGCAGTCTGGAAAAAGTATTAGTAACACTACAGACTTGTTTTATTCTTTGGGTTTTATAGGCAGATTTCACAGCTTGTCTTGTATCAAACTGAGACGGAAACAATAGCAGCAATAAGTGTACAATACAGTCATTCTGCTTAGTCAAAAATGGTAACTTTCCCACAGTAATTAAGCAATTAGCTCACCAGAATTACTTTACATGCCACAAGTGAGCATCAGCCAATATAATTGCTCCAGAACACTGACACTGAGATCTGATGAAAGGCAATTGGTCGTCCATACATAAGTTAAAATTGCACCGATATCCAGCTGGTCATTTTAGAGGACAAGCAAGCACAGTTATTTAAAGGACAAGGAAAGGCAAACAAATAAAATCCCATTTTTACTTTCTTTAATGAAAAAGAAACCTATCTCCAATATACTTTAATTAAAAAATGTGTTCCGTTTTTATAAGAAACCTGACTGTATGCAGTAAAATTCTCCCTTCATTTACTGCTGTGGATAGGAATTGTCAGACGGTCCCTAACTGCTGAGCAGGGAAACAATCATACTTATGAACAGCAGGGGGAGCCCCCGCCTTACTTACCAGCCATGCAGAATTCAAGCAGCTTTATTTATGACGATCCCTAAGCAGCCCAGACCACACTGAGCATGTGCAGGGTCAGGGTCAGGCAAAGATGTTTAACATAGTTACAAGATGACAGCCCCCTGTGGCCAACTTTGAAAGCATAAATCATTTGTTTGATTAGGCTTTGTGGTGCAGTAAGTTCATGCTTATGTTTTGTATACAAAATACAGCATTTCTAGCCTTATTCTATTTTAGACTTTCGTTGTCCTTTAAATAACTAATAGACAATTAGTAGTAGTAAAGCCCTGTGGTATGTTTTCTAGTATGCATTCTACCCTCCTCAAATAATGATTATATATATATATATATATATATATATATATATATATATATATATATATATATATATATATGAAACAACCCATACATGCATTTATGTATGTGTGGCAGTGACAATTTTCCCAGTAGACAAATAATTTAGAGATTGATTAAATAGTACCAAACACCTTCTGAACAAAGGATCTCATACACATTGAAAGTACGCCTTTTGGCCATCCAGCTAAAACTCACTTATTTGGCAAAGTCATCCAAGAGGTTTTTCCAAACTGATTAATATTTGGCTGAGCTGCCATTTGTGCCCACTAAGCAGGCCAATAAGCTGCCAACTCATTCAAGAGTAACCAGTATGCAGTCATTTAACTCAGCAAGAAAAGCTAGAGAAGAAACAAACTATTGTTTCTGCACTGTAAAAACTGGTTGGTTTAATATGTCTTCTAAACACTGATGATTCAGCCATTATTAGATTAATACTGTATATGAATTCCAGAAAGATGGCAGTTTCCACGGGCAGTGCAAAATTACGCACATGGGAGGATGTAATAATATTTCTTTAATAAAATTACTGTAGTAAAATATTGGAGCTAGTAAATTAACAAAACAGAATATTTAGGAATGAATTTCTTTTTGACCTAATTTGGCAATAATTTAACTTATTGGCTACTGCAATTAATTATTATTTTATATTGGTTCAGTTTTACTTCCTTTTAATTGTAGATTGTGTCAAAGCAGAATTACATACATCAATGCTAAAGGTTAATAGAATTTTTAAAATACACTTTTGCCATTAGTAATGTTAATGTCTCCCTGGCCATCTGCCATACAGAACAGAGCACTTACAGGGCAATCCACAAATTTAGTGTTTAATTGCTTAATATACTATCATGTGGGTGACTGCAGTGCATTGCCTGTATTATTTCAAGGGTCAAATAAAGCTTTTGAATCTACAAAGCTTTATTTGTTTAGAAAGCTTCCCCTTTCCCTATATCACATTAAAGAGATGTTATTGTTCAATAAACTTTGTTTCTACACTAAAAAAAAAGTATTACATAGTTACATAGTTACAAAGGGTGAAAGTTCACCATTTGATAAATACCCCTTTAAAAAGCCCATAGAAATTAATGGAGAGAGGCGGTATTTCACTCTGCAGACTGTGGAGATCTCTAAATTCACTCTTATGGTGAATCTACCCCATAGAATTGTTTCTGAAACAAACAGAAACATAATCTCAAAGAAGACCATGGTAAGATCACTATCCCCTAAATGCTCACCCATGAAAATGCTAGAGATGAGTTTGGTATAATTACACCAGGTCCAAAAGGCAGTCATTCCTAGTAGGTTCTTGAACTAGATGAAATAAAAAGTTGTCATTAAGCATATTTACAAACCTGTTTTGTCCCCATTACCCTAGTCAATGTCTGGATAATTGAAGTCACCCATAATAATAACTTTACCTAGTCGTGAAGCAGGATCTATTTATAATAGTAGTTGGGCCCTAAACTGTTCACTTACTAGAGGTGGTTTGTAGCATACGCCAATGATTAATTTTCTTTGTATCTTTTTGCCCAGTCGAAATCTCAAACCAAAAGGATTCCACACTCTTTCTAGTGCCATCCAAGGTTATTTCTTTAGAGCATGGCTTTAATTCAGGTTTTACATAAAGAAAAAAATCCTCCACCCTTTTTAATCCATCCCTCCTAAATATTAGGTGAGCAATGCTTGTGTTTTTCCATAGCAGTAAAATAAACCCATTTAATGTCACAGTTGTCATAAAGAGTAAAATATATATTTGGGCATACCAGTATAAAAAGCAAAGCATATACACTGGTGTATGATTTCTATATTCTGAAAAAATTGCAGTCAATAATTTCTATATTCTGAATAAAATAAACAGTCAGGATATGCTGGCTTTAGTTCTTTAGTTCTTACACAACACAACAATAATAAAGGTACAGTAAATGCATTCATAGTGCATTTTTAGCAATATTTTTAATACTAAAAAAAGGTTGTTAATGGTACTGTACCTTTAAAATAGGGTAACAATCTGTCTACAGAAAATTGGCCCCAGCAACAGGGGTAGTAGAGATTTTCTTATAACTATTCCCACAAGTAATATAAATTCATGTATTTATCTGCAGTTTCAATAGACTCAGGAGGTAAGAGCTGCCATTGATACTTGTCTTTTTCCCAGAGGTGTAGCAAAACAGTCAAGCAAGATGCCTTTTCTCAGTTGAAACAACCACATAAGTATCATTCCAGTTAAGAGTACTGCTTTGTAAGCCATGGCTTTTTACGCCTGCTAAAGAAAATGTTGTCACTGGTTACAACAACCTTGGGTTAATCAAATCGCCCCACCTATATGTGTGTATTCTTTTCTTCTGAGGTTCATTCTTCCTATTTCTGATCTTAAACTCAGAATTATGTTCTAGACTAGAAGAAGCAGCATCTAAAATAAACAGATATGAGTTTTCTACTATGAATGCACAAAATGCATAAATTTCAGCATTACATTGTAGATGGATATTGCATCTAAAAATTGTATCATAATCAAAAAAATGGCATCTTCAGTTTACCAGTGTATAAAGTTACAAGAAATGAGCAAATTTTCGCCACAAAATAAATTAAGCTGACGCCCATAGACTCCTGTGTGAACAAGAATTATTGTGCATCAAAAAAAAGTTTGTAAACTTCAATTCATTTGGCTAAATTGCTGACGCTTTGTGAATTTGAGGTCTTTAATCAGTCAAACATGGCACAAACATGGTATTTTTTTGCACTAGAGAAACACGTTACATTCCCCCTTAAGGGGGAAGTAATCTATTAAAACTTGTCCAAATCTCAGTACTGCTAATAGTGTTTGGTTTGGCTAAACCCTAAACAAAATGGTGCACATTCGTTTTTAAAGCCCAACAACACTTTTGAACCTCCAGTAGGATAGTACCCTGACATGAAACCCTTATTAAAACGTCTGTCACATCCTTTTGTATGTATTTGTATTAATATATTTGTACTACATGGGATTAAAAGTTATATTTATTTAAAAAACCTTAAGCATTAAGCAAATGAGAAAATGTATAACTATCATTTGTTGCAAGCACAATAAAGATTATTAATATCTTAAAACAGGGTAGACGTGAAGAGAAAAATTAGCTTATTTTATCCATCCGGACAGAAAAAAAAAAAATCAGTTTTAAACATGAATTATTCTCCTTCGCGCGGCCATTGGAGGTTACCTACAAGAAATTTACAGATCTTATGGAAGTGCCATGATGAAAAATGCAGGTGCTCTGAAACATTTATAACATTTATAAGTAAAAACCTTGTGACAGATTGTAGTCCAGAATTCTAAATTACATTTTGGCAAGGAACATATCTCCCACAAAAGAGCTCCAAAACTTCTAGAAATCCTTAAAGTGACATCTTTCAAACAGTGCAAGAATCAATGTGTCAAACCATACACATATCAATCCATTTATGATCTTGCCCATTAAAAGGGAGGCACAGAGAGAGCTTCTCATAAGCACTCCATAGAAAAGTCACTGATTTTTGAGTAAGATAAGTACATCATGAAGATACGTTGGATCATTTGATGAAGAAATAGCTATAAATCTGAACAGCATACACTCTCTCCCATCTGCAGAAATAAAGGCATTTCAGTTCACACAAACATTTGCCATCCACTAAGTTTTGCACAGACTTTCAGCCCTTGTTCCAAGAATAAATACAGCAAATCAATTTTTACCCAAAGCTCAAATACTTCCTAAATCTTCCTTCCTGTCTCGTATGTTAATAATATGCAGCTACTGCACTACTCAAGGCCATTCAAGGGAAGGGACAGCCCACAGTACAGAAACCAGTTCAATAAAAGATAGTAGGGCTCATTTACAACTGCATTTCCCCCATGTGTTTTACTCATAATGCAATATTGCTCCCCATAATTCCAGTGCCAATGTGCAAAATTGGGATTTAAATCAGATGGCGTTGCATTGACAATCTCCGGTGCTGAAATGATGGCATTTTGGCATCACAATTACACATGCAGTCATAAAGAGTCCTACTAAGTGCAAATACCTTTGTGGAAACCCAGTGGGATCCCTAGTGTCAATAAATGCACTTTAATCTGAAAAGATTGCCAAAGGGCATCGAGACTTTGATACTTTACCTGTAATGAATAGTGCCAATGTGTTTGTGTACCAGAGTTCCATTCCCATTCAACTGGCAACAAGAAAAAAAAAAGAGCATGAGCCTTATGTTGCATATAAATATTTTACTAGTAATTAAGCTATGGGGTAATTAGTAAAATTGCAAAATAATTTAAGGACATCTTCTTAAGTAAGTTTTTTTCTTGTTGATGTAGATAGGGATGAGCAAACTTTTTTGCCTGGTACAATATTGAGGCACTATTTTTCCTCTAGCTGTCTACTTAAGGAGATGTCTAGATGCTGTGTTGGCAATGAAAAGTTTGTGAAACACATTAAAGTCAATAGGCATCAAATTTTATTTTCTCACTCAACGTTATTGGGCATTTTTCTTGTGATGACTTTTTTGTCTCTGCAACTTTTTTGTACAAATGCATTAATTAAATAATCAAGGCAATGGCCATCTTATGGCGACCTCTTTGTCTTGGCAACAATTTTGACTTCTGACTGCGAAAAAAAATTCACAGATGGCGAAATGCAAAGTTTTGCAGTGTATCCCTGGTGAAAAAAAATCACTCATCACTAATCCTTAGCCACAATGTAAATTTGCCTTCTTATTGACTCCAATGTATTTTGGCGAAATTTTGTTGTTATTCAAATTATTCGAAAGAAATGTGCAACCCCTAACACACCCTTCATACATATAGTACTGCTGAATCCATTGAACAAGCAGGAATATACGTAAAGTTGTTTTTAATCAACTTCACATAAGCGAAAATTCTCTTTGGAATGACAAACATTCTCATCTTTTTGCCATTCATACATTGCATTAATGTGAAGTTAATTCAACAAAACTTGTCACTCATTTAGTAAATTTTTCTTTTTGGTCAAAATACTCAGATTACAAATACACTATATTACTATTCTATGAGGTTGATTATAGTGATGGTTTAATAATAATTGCATTGCATACTGTGAACAGTAATTTTTTTTCTTTTTGTACATTTTAGTATTATTGAATTTCAAGATCATTGGTTGAATGTTATTTTTAAATATTTTATACATTTAAAATGAAATGCATTTTTGACTATAATGCAATTACATTTTCTTTTTTACCTTTCCCTGTAATAATATATGTCTATCATGTGGCTATACTAATCACCAAACTGTTAATTAAAATGTAAATGTCTTCAGTGCCATGCATATACACAGTGCAAATCTGATAAAATTATAAGATTCATGCAGTTGTCATCTGGTTGGTGCATAGTAATCGTGCTGGTCAAATCACTACAAGCAGCAGGCGACTGATCAGTTTTGTAAGAAGACTACAAATGAACTAGACTTTTGTAGCTCATTAAAAAGTGCTGATATTCTGGCATGCAAATTGGTGTTTAATTTATGCTGCATAAGTTATACAGCTAACAAGTATGCACTTGGAAAAAAACAATAAGGGGTGCAAATGGTAGATCTATTAGTAGATCGATACCTTCTGGGTACTTTGCATTATTCAGATTGATGAATTGAAGAAAAAACATGGTGTGAAAAACACAAACAATTTTACACAAGAATATTTTTTTAAACCTGGAATAGTCGTGATTTATTAAAGAAAAAAAAACATAAAAAAATTTGCATGAGAAAACTCTACAAGTAAAAGCTACCTTATTTCTGTATTTAATAGAATTGTTTTAAGCAACTTTGGACCAGATGTAATTTATGAGAAAAGCTTAATTCCAGATTGTCCCATACAGCCAGATTCAACTCTGTGAGACAAACTTACTCGCTGTTTATCACATAAAAAACTGTATTGAAGTCTAGTCACTGGAACTGAATAAGGAGAAATGTTTTTTTCTCAACGAATTTCTCCTATATGGTTTCACACGATAAACCATAATATAACAATATAATCAACTGTTGTCTCACATTTGGTGCAAATTATTTGTTAGTGCTTATATTTCTTATATATTAATTGTAGTACTTGATTGAAATCCCCATTACTTCAATGCAATGAAGAATGTTCACACAATAATTTGTTTCTCTTATTTTCAATTAATACTTAAGACAATTATATACAGTAAATCAGAAACAAGGAGAAAGTGTGGAAGTAGAATATTGTCCCAAAACCCACTTCAAAGTTCATTGGACCTATAAATAGTTGACAAAAGAGACATCAATTGTAAGAAATAGCTATTATTAGATTACTGCAGGATTTCCTATTAATTCAATCAAATACAAGAAAAATTAAAAAAAAAAAATTTAAATGTAATATTATGAGCCTTTCGATGGATTTGTTGTTGATTTTTTCCCAACAGTGCATTTCATTAGTGTGCACTTTAAAAGAACATTAGTTCTATCTGATTCATTATGGATGAAGCTAATAATTACCACTGATCATAATTGAGGGATCAAAATTGTCAGGTTCGCCACCCTAAATCCAGAACCAGTGCTAGGCTCCCTGGTCTCGGCTCTTGCTTCTGCCTACAACAGCCGCCTTTCACTTTGGGAGGAGCCTTCCGCTAATTGGATGCCTCCAGGTCTTAATAAGAGAGGAGCCAAGCAAAGGGTTCTGGACAAGCAAAGGGGCACAATCATTTTACCAAGGATATTGGACAGAAAGCGTAGATAGGCAGGCCGGACTAGCAAAAGCAGAGTTTAATAATAACCAGACAGGCTGGGTCGGTGCAGGCAGAGTTCAAAGAACGGTCAGACAGGCAAGGATCAGGATTGGAGAGTGTAGAATAGTAGTAGGCAGACAAGGGTCAATAAAAGGAAGTTCAAGCAGGATTCACAAGGAATAAACACCCAGGAAACTAACAACTGGCAACTACAGAAAATCCCTTTATATACGTTTGAATTTCGTGCAAAGGCGCCGTGACATCATCACGTGCATAAACCAGGACGCACGCGCCATAGAGAAACTGTCGATGAAAGGAGGGGATCACCACCACCTATCGTTACAAAAATGTTTCATTCAATAGCAATCGATGGTTAATATCCCTGTGAATGTAGTGCTTTAAAGCTTTATACATAGATCCTATTATATTAATTAATAATACTTATTTAAGAAAGAAAAGTTAGAAAACAATGTGTAAAGCAGTTGTTGCTATTCAGAACAATGCAGTTGCTTGATATGAATAAAGCCCAAGGATGAGTAAGGGAATAAGGAAACATCTAATAGCAGCAATAAACTAGTGCCACTCTTAACACAGTTATTACTTAATGAAAACTTCTCATGCTAACATAACACAGACGTGCTATAAACCAATCCACTACCGAGCAACTCATAAACAAGTTCGAAGTGTCCTTATTAGATTATAAGGTATTCCATATATTAATCAACTAAGATAACACCATTGAGACTACTCATATCATTTGCATGTGTGCTGTTTTTAAGAAAACCATATGCTGATCTCCAGAAGGTCACCTAATAAAGCTATGATTATTGCTTTATTCTGTTGCAAGTACCCAAGCAAAAAAATTGTCACATAAAGCGAAATAAGTCTAGCCATTTTTGATGATTACTAATTTACTAAAGTAAACACTAAGTAATTTTAAGAAAACTTAAAATACGTATGTTAGAATTATTAATTAAACATAAATAATACTATAAATATCACAGTGGATGCTAAATAAATCCATTTGACAAACAATCTTGCCTCTTGCGCGTACAATGACTGGCATCATATCAGCTTGATATCAGTGAATATTTTGTTTGCCGAGAAAAAAAAAACCCATAGACTATAAATGGATAGTGAAAAAAATGTTGCTCGGTTATAAAAATTGGAACACAGTATGATGCCCATTGACTTCAATAAGTTTGCCAATTCTTTTGCTTTTTTGTGAATTTTTGGGCAAAACAGGCCAGATTCGCCCATCACCACTTGTTAGGCCACATGTAGAGTAACCTTGTTTTTAATGATGTATACACTTGTATAGAATTAAATACTAATAAAGCCTGGTAATGATCAATGAAGAAGGATCAATTAAAAAATATATTTCAGTGATGCTATGTGTGGCCCACATTAAAGCTTATCAAGCCTACATTCCATTACTTGACACAGGTGGCTTCATAGGCTGGTACTAGCTTTACTCCTACAGTTAATGACAAACCAGGTCTTGCAGCTCAAAGAAATAAATAATGGCTGTTATGGAATACATTTATCTATCGTGCACTTTATAATAAGAACTAGACCCAGAACTTGCTACACCCTCATTTTCAAGGTGTTCTGCTGGGTATTTTGCTTAAGGCATGGGATACATAGCCTCCTTTTTGAACTCAAGAGGGAATCTCCAAGATGCTGATTATATAGTATGGTTCATTATGATCAATATGTGTAGTAAAAGCCAACATTGACAATGCATCACTGCCCTGACAATCTCTGGGCTGGAAGTATAACTCCTAATTTCAATCTAATATCCAATTGACCCAACTTGCGTTTAAACATTATAGCTATTTATACCGTCTTTATATTAAAAATGTAGTTACAAATATGTCAGGAATGTAGTTACATTTGGCTGCAGTCCCATGTTCTGCTCAATACACAAACAATTAAGATAAGTTATATATACAAATATATCTACTAATATTTATGTCAATGGAATCTCCCCATGAAATTTGCCTGTTAAATTCCTTTCTGGGAGTGGTCTTTGCAACACATAGTTAATACTTGCTGGATATTCCACAGTCCCTTTTGGGGTACTAGACAAAACGAATATTAATTAATAATACAATGGTACAATAATATAATTATTTTATAGATAATTTTATCCACTTGGTGATGTTAACACAGGCATAGAACAGGCAACACTCAACGGTACTACTTATACTGTATATAGGTGAACTTCTATTCTTGAGCCTAACATCTTGAGTTCCTATACTGTTGTGTCACACCATATGGTATTAAGCTTCCTGGTCTCTCTGTTGAAGCCTTAGACTGCCCTGTTAACTACCTTGATCTTATCATTCACTCATAAAGTGAGCTATTACAGATCTTACACTGCCTTTCCTACCTCCACCTCCAGTAGTGTTGCCACCTTAAAAAATGTAATACTGGTCTGGAAGATCTTATGGAATGTCAGTGACACACGTCTTGAGCATATTTTGATTGCATTAGGCTGAAAAAGAGCTAAGCCTAAATGGACAAGCCAGGGCTAAAGCAAAACAGAGCTACAGTCTTAACTGTATTTCTAAAAATTGATAAATATTTTTTACTATCAATGAGCGCATTTTTTCACCAGGCATGGATTTGCACCGAAATTCTGCGTTTTACCATCTGCAAATTTTTTTTGAGAAACTGAGGCAAAAATTTGCTACAACAACAAAATCACCAAGACAAAAATGTCACCTGGGACAAAAAAAGTCACCATAAGAAAAAATGCTCATTGACTTGCATTTGAAGTAAGAAAAAGAAGTTGCGCTTAAAAAAAAAAAATGCTGTCGCCTATTGACTTACGAGGAGGTAAAGGGGACCCATGAGGCCCAAATAACGAGCAGTTTCAACATATATTAGGACAATCTCGGAATATGTTGGGGGCCCTAAAATTAATTTGCTGTGGGGCCCAGTAACATCTAGTTATGCCACTGTTTGAGAGATCAAAAATATATTTAGTGTTCATGCTGGGCAAAACCAAAAGGGGCATTTGTTGATCAGAATGGAATAGTAGAATGTTAGCTGTGGCTGCACATGAAAATAGCATTAAATGGGCTTTGCACATGTGTAGGGGTTTGACTTTAATTCTTCAATAGCTAACTGATTTAAGATACCATTCATTAGAACTGTGAAGCTGGATATAGAATAATAAAACTACAAATTATCTGATATCTCCATACAGCTGACAACAAGGGACTGTTTCTGCCTCATACGTGACCATTTGGCTGTCAGTGTCACCACGGTAAGAATAAATATATAGGCCTCTATTAAAGAAATCATTTCAGGCAAGTGCTTTGCAGGTTCATCTTTCAACGAATCTCTACAATTTCACAACAACCCTATTAAAATATAGTTGCGTGCTGCCTACAGACATATTATCAAAGAGATTTCAAAGCAAATGTTTTATAGCATACTTAAAGTATGATTTAGGACTACCCTCTCTGGCATGATAGAAAAGAGTGGGTAATAGTTTGAATTGGTTTATAAAAGAATTATCCCCCCACTAATAAATCTGAGGCACTGAAACATAATTTGTCATCTATAGCGAATGCCTCTAAACGGCCTACAGTAATGTCCAAAATAACCATTATGCCTTTGTATTGCTTTAGAATTTTAGCATATCCACTGGAGATAAAAAAAGAACATTTTTATTGCAATATATTTAAGCTGGCCAACTACGTCAAAGTCATCCCATATCTGGCCAGTCCTATGCTCAATTTTCATCTGATTCATTAAGAATTCTATTGCTTCATTATACATTTTACAAAGGGACTAAGTTTTACCTGCAACTTACTTGCTGCTTTCAAAGTAAAACTCCCAGGACTCTTGCATTTGTCTATATGTATTTTGTGGTCACAGCCTCATTGCAACCCCGCCTATTGTTTTTAAGAATTAGTGGTGAGCACAACGTTCCCTTGTTTTGTTAGTTATACAGGAGCAGTGACCAGCTCCATGTTGTAGCTCCCACCCTTCTCAGCTATAGTCAGGTGATCCCACTGGTGTCTAATAAAAGGGCAGCCAAGTTTGGGAGTTTTACTTTGAAAGCAGCAAGTAAGTTGCAAGTAAGTTAAGTTGTACAAAAATTGTTTTTTTCAGGGGTCTATATATTGGAGTGCTGGGGTTAAATTGTGCAGTATGTATATCAAGCCTCACCCATGTGCACCCAATAAAAAGGGATAAGCAGCATTTCATTGCGTTTTTTTAATTTTATATTATGGGGAGGTGGCTCTCTCCTCAATGCTTACTCTCCCAACCCCCACCTAATGGTGTCTTTGGAAGAGATCATGCTAAACAAAGGGAAAAGCAGGTATAATCTCTTTTTTCACTTAGTTAGGACCGACGCATGGACACTGCCTTGACGGGGCACGTCAGATTATGCAAACTTTGTAACTAAAAGTGTCTCTTTTTTTACTAGATGTTACAGTTATGTTGTGCAAAAATAGTTTTTCCCAGGAGGCTATATATTGGAGTGCTGGGGTTAAAGTGTTTAAGAGGGACCAGCACACCATTTTCTTAAGTCACCAATTGTTTATTATAACACCACTGTGCAGCCAACGTTTTGGCCCTCAATGATGGACTTGATAAAGGCCCCATTAAGAGACGAAATGTTGGATGCTGGTCCCTCTTGAGGGATGCTGGTCCCTTTCGGCCCCATTGAGGGCCAAAATTTTGGAAAACGGTGTGCTGGTCCCTCTTGTACACATCTGCTAAATTGGATAACTAGACAGCAAATTGGCAAATGTGCTTTTGTACATTTGCCTTGAGTATGAAGTGCTGTTTTTGGGCTCCCGCCATTAAAAAAAAGATATAAATAAGCTGAAGAGAACACAAGTGCAGAGATATTCAATTAGACTGGTAAAAGGAATGGCAATGAAAATATGAGGAAAGTCAGTCAAGGCTTGGATTGTTATCTCTGCAGAAAAGGTGCTTGTTAGGGGATATGATTACTCTTTACAATTACATTAAAGGACATTATGGACAGATAGAGGGGTATCTTTTCCCCCCTTAGAAAAGATCAAAAAACAAGAGGCTGAACAATGTAGGTGGTTCTTCAAAGTGTGAGCAGTGAGGCTGTGGAATACCCTGCTGGTGATGTTGTGAAGGAAGATTCTATTAATGCCTTTAAGAGTAGCTTTTATTCAGCCAAAATGAACTATTTAACTATGTAACTACTTATGATAGATGTTATTTGCTAACACTGGAACGCAGTGTTACAAGGGCAAAAAAACTGCTTATTCTGGCCTTCTATTTCAATTTGCATGATCTGTTTCTGTTTACACGTTTCCTATAGTAAGCCATTCGGTAAATGGTTCTAAAACATTTAGAAAATATATATCAACTAAACATGAGAACACTCAGGTTTCCTGTATTACATGCAAGGAAGGATTGTGCCAGGAGACACACATGCCCTCCCCATTTGCCATCTGCTCTATTTGAAATATCTGAAAAGTACAGAAATGTGTGCAAGAGGCAGGCACAGTGTGGGCAAAAACATAAGAAATCATTTATGAACATAAGTGCGAAATTTCCCCACAGTCACTTGAGCAGAAAACCCAATTCATAAAAGGTACTTGCAGCAAAATGTGCTCCAAACACAAACCATACTTGGTTAGCATATTTGGCATAGTTGTGTCTGATTTACAACTAAGCTCAAGCACCATTGCATATTGCACTTGACTGACTGCACTTTCGGACAGTAATGTTCCCTATAGCGCTTTGTAGCTTCTCCCACTAAGAAATGAGCCCTTATATCTCTTAGGGAACATTTTATTCATTGCAGAAAATATATACACAATTAAGTGAATAAGCACAATAAATATTGCATGGCATTCTAGCATGCATAGATATTATTCAATACCACTTTGTCCCCAGCCAGGAAAGGACATTGAAGATGTTTTCATTAATTATCTTTTTCATGAAAACAAATCTTTTTCCTTATAACAATTCCTACATCCCATCTGCCTCTTTATTATTTCCCTCTATTATTGCTTTTTCTAGACACTGTCATTGTGCATTTCTTTCCATCTAATTCACCCATTTCA